>NC_088102.1:35154834-35207334 GCF_036370855.1 Dromaius novaehollandiae
TGTGCTTTTTATGAGCTGATTATGTTACCAGGACTATAGAATAAAAATGCTATAGGGGGGCCTAATAAACAAGTTTGTCAAGTCAGTTCACTTGCTTAGGATTTGCTTCTTTACTTACCTTTAACGCAAAACAGCGGAAGCACGTTGCAGTGCTAGGTGTTTTTTTCTTAATGAAGTTAACTACTTATTGTATTCCTCTCTAATTGCGTGAAGTTGTGAACCCGGCATCTGCGATACAGGGTACTTGTGGTCAAACTTAATAAAATGTAAACCCTCCACTCTAGAATGAATAGGGAAATTCTGGACATCACTATCCCTATTTACATACACACTTCATATTTGGTTTAATGTTTTGCATGGTTAGTTGAGTTAGTGTTTTCCCCCTTTTTTCACCTGTTAATGAAAAAGAAATGTAATGCTACACGGGAAGAGTTTCCCAAAGGATTAATAACCTTTTCAAAAACCTTTAAAGTGAAGCAGCAGGCGAAATCACCATCAAGTTAAAGCCCTTGTTAGTGACAACAGTCATCACCACATGGAGAACAGTTTTATCCCATAACCTCATGGCAGGAAACCACAACTCCCTAGTAAGCTAAGGAAATGCATATTACAAAGTAGAATGATTAACACTGCACCAGTTGTTGTTCAAAGAGTTACGTATTATGAGTGCTTTAATAGAAAGTTAAAAATTGTTATCATATGTTTTACTGGGAATATATTTGGTGCACTCTTAAACAAAAGTATCTTCTAATATTTCTTTCTTTTTTTTTTTCTTGCCAGTATGGTACCATGTCAC
Source organism: Dromaius novaehollandiae (assembly GCF_036370855.1). Classification (NCBI taxonomy): domain Eukaryota; kingdom Metazoa; phylum Chordata; class Aves; order Casuariiformes; family Dromaiidae; genus Dromaius; species Dromaius novaehollandiae. The sequence goes on from NC_088102.1 coordinate 35,155,631, forward strand.
ATTAGTAGCATATTGTGAATAGTCAAAGCAAATGAATGGATACAATGAGTTTTACAGCTAGCCTTCCACAAGTGAAAGCAATGCATACACCAAGGAGTTGTGGGTAGCAAGAAAATGAGATTGTCCTGCTGATTGGATGCAGACAAGCAATGAGTAATTCAAGAGCTCACAGTCAAACAAACTGCTTGTGGCACTAGTACTTGTACCCAATTACCAGTTCAGAGAGAAAATAAAAAGCAGTTTCAGTACAGTCAGGGTGGGAAATCTCCAATTAGCACCAATTAGTGAAGTTGCTTCCTACAGCGGAATTCTGGGGACCGAAGAAAAAACAGTCTCCCAGAATGCCTGCTGCAGGCATTTCTTTACCAGGTGATGGGGCTCCCGAAGAATAACTTGATGAGGATTTGCGCCTGTGGGACTTGAATACAGATACTACTTGGAACTTGCCTGCTCGATTTGACTGGTCAATCATAGGCTGTACTATTCTTCTTCTGGCATTAATAAACCTGAAACAGAATACAAAGAGTAGAAGTCCTTTCATCAGCTTGCTTCTGTGTTTTGAGAACACCTTTGCCTTAAATCTGACAGGATTTTAGCACGGTTACAGCAATGCATTTTGTTTTGTGTGGTTTGTTTTAGGAGTATAATTTCCCTTTAAAGGATTTTCCTCTAAGTGCTCAGAAATTATAACCGGTGACATGCTTATCTTACTAGTCAGCTTAAGGCTGGATTTGCCAGAAGGCTCCGAACAAGTAAACGGGAATGAAAACTTGTGTTAAAAGACAATTGCTTCTTTAACTTTTCAGAGTAGCTTGGAACCTGGTTAAAGTTCACAGGCTAGGAGGCTTTTTTTTCCCCTTTCTTTTTTTTCTTTTTTTTTTTCCATCCTAGGGATTCAGCTACCCTTGCAGCTGGCCATAAATGAGGACCAGGCTTTGCCACTCGGTGCTTTCACAAGGTATTGTTAGGTCAGCAAAGCCATCAATTAGGCTGTCTGAAGTTTTATCACCAGCGCAGCAGCAATAAGTGCTGGCCCAGAAAGACTTCTGCTCTTCTGCAACTCCTGCAGTTTGAGCCCGTAAAGTCAGGGGTCGCGGGGAGGTCAGTGCCAGCCGGGGGCGACCTCTGCGGCCGCCGGGGGACACCCCGAGCACCGCACAAGGCAACTGGCAGCCATAAACCCAGGCACCTTTCAACTCGTTAGAAACAGGGAGTCGCAGGTACATGTGTTTAATATTAGGCCCAAAATAACTTTTTCTCGAATTGGGTACTACGGCCGCGGCGGCTGCCGAGGCTTTTGAACGCTGGTAAAGGCAGTTAGTTGGCTACAGAGCCTGGATTTAATTTGGCGAGTAATCCAAAAATAAGTGCTTGCATATTTCTTATTAACTTAATGCACAACAATCTGCATTGGCACGAACTCAGTCAAATTAATTTCGCTAAAATAATTTCAGAACTTACTTATTCATGCAGTTTCTTTCAGAACAGGGCACTTTTCTACCACTCACGAGCCACGCTTGTTTTTGTCCCCCTCCTTTGTGTTTGAGAACACTTTAGAGCTTATGCACAGGTTTTGTATGCTATTTCACAGTTCAGACTTTAGTTTAGTGACCCTTAAGGAGTGCTAATGAAGTCGAATACTAGTGTTTAATCCTCTTCAGAAATACTAACATGCCCATCATCTAAAACAGCCTCCAATAATTGCCACTGGGCCCGATCCAAAGCCCGGGGAAGTCTTTCAGTCAGCGGCTGAAAACTAAGTCCACCAGCTCGTTCAGTAAGTCACTAACCTTTACACCGCACGGACGCTACAAGCCGCGGTGCTGCACTCCCTCCCCCGGTTAAACTCCACAGGATAATAAAAGATGGTACATCTCCAATTGCATCTGCTGTAATCACCCTCGCGGAAGTTTCATCAGACGGATGCATAAATGGTACAAGTAACACTAAAGGGCTCTTTTGCATCTCTCTGTTTACATCCTAGAGATGTTCTTTATTCTTTAAGAGAAGTATAATTCAGTTGCCAGAAATGTCATCCTGCCTCAGAATTAGTCATGACTTTATTAAAAATAAAAACCCAGGCACAGTCACTGTACTTGTTTATTCCCGTACGACTGTGGTATAGTGAAGGCACTTCTTACTTCAGCGCTGTGGTTTCTAGACGTGTTTCTGTCCTCAAAGACAAAGGTCTCCAATAGGACTTAATTTGCTTAGCTGCTTTCCAGTAACGTTACCAGGCTGACCAAATGGAGCCTGACCTGAACCTTCTCTAGCCAGCGTGCCTTTTATCAGCTAAAGTTAAGGCCAATAGAGATTAACAGGAAAGCCTGATAAGACTGTTTTCTCTTCTCCTATGAGCTTCTAATGGTGTATACAGATGGCAAGGTTTTAAAGAATGGAATGAACACTTATTTAGGCCTGTAAAAAATCACAGACAACACAACCTCCCCCACTTTTTGTCTTACGAACCTGTTTTCTTCAATCAGGCCACTCTTCAGGAAAACCAAATTGCTTTTTCGTTTTTATTTAAACCCCGACCACTTTTATTATTTACATCTGGTGGTCCCCTTATTTATGTCCCTTTCCACTTCCCTGCAAACACACCCTCACTCCCAGGGCTGCGGAGCATTATGGGCCTCGGCTCTCAGCAGGAGAACTCGACACTGTCTTCAAACAAATAATTAAGGGGAAGGTTAAAGGTTCACCCAGAGGTCATATCTTTGGATACTTCTCAGAAAGTTTACATTAGTAAGAAATGGGTGCCCTCTGAAGTGTTTTTTCAATGGGCTCACACAACAAGGCAGAACATTAAGAAAATTCGAAGTCCTGAAAGGTTTCAGGTGACAACTGCTTTGCATTTATGAGCACACAAACTTGGCTACGCCATTCTAGCATTACGCCTTCAACAGCCACCACAGCAAAAAACTTTGGGGGTTGGACGTTGAAAATCCAACCTCACCCTGCCAGTCACTTCCAAAAGAAATTGGCCTTATTTTATTGCACCGACACGAATAATTCCGGCTTTTCAGTGTGAGCTGCTGGGATGATTCACTAGCTATTTTGGAGACGGGAGCTGCAGCCCTGATAGTGAGTCCCCCAATCTTTACTTTCTTACAGAAAAAAATAGCAATCATAATCATCACATTTGTCGAGTAAACTTCAGGAAAACTCGCATTTGGTTTTGATTTCTGATTTAATTAGGTTTATTATGTCTTCTTCTGCTATTTTGCACATGTGAATGATTGCAGGTGCAAATGATGTCCTGTAGACAGACAATACTCTGTCCGAAGAGAAGCTACACTGTCATATACTTAGCAAGACAGATTTTCAAAGGAGCACAGAGGCTTTAGGCACCCAAATGCCCTTGGAATTCCATTCTTACGGTTCCTCTGAAAAATCCTGGTCATAAATGGCGTCAACTATACCCACCGATATGTATGGCTGAAAAATTACATTTGGAATGATTCGTATTTGCAAAACTGCAGGTGCAAAGCACACGCACAGTTTAGGTCAAGCTAAAAATCAGATGCAACATTCATTAGCAGTACCTACAGCACATAAAACATCAGCACAACTGCTAGACAAAAGCACAGAATGCAGTGTTTGTGGATTATTATTTATTCTTTATACTGCCCCATAAATATGCACAGTGCGTAACAGATACATAGAAACTATAGTCTCTGCCCTAGCCTTTACATTTTTGAGGGCTTTTTTAAATACCTCAGGGAGCCATCTGTAGGGCCAAAGTATAGCAAAATACAGCCTTTTGCACAGCAGTTCAGTTTGTGCATTGCAGAAACCCTGTGATAATATTTTGGCGCAAGTATCTTGAAGAGGCGTTAAAAGACAGGTGAAAAAAGAGACCACCAGTGCCACATTTCCACCATTATTTGGACTCCTATAAAAGAAGAATTCACAGCTCTGCTCCTGACACTAATTGCTTACCTTGTTCATACCCTTCACCCAGAGGCCAAAGATTGAATGGCCTGAAAAGATGAGTAAAATCTATCAACAAGACAAGGATTTCTTTGTTACTCTTTTGTTAATAGTAATTCCTATTACTGGGATGATAGCAGCACTTAGAGGACCCCACGAAGCTCAGGGTCTTTCTTCACCTCATGCTCCGCAAACACTTTGTAAGGGACGGGACCTGTCCAAAAGAACTCACAGCCTGAACAGACTCCTAGGCAAAATGGGGGGGAAAGGAGACACCTTCTCCCTGCTTGCGAAAGGGAACTGAGACAGGGGGAGATTAAGTGACAAGGCCAAAGTCATACAAGAGATCTTTCGCAGAGCCACACACCGAACATGGATTTCCTCAGTCCTCCTTCAGCGCTCAGTGCAATCTGGTATCCATATGCTATCTTTCCTTTGTTCCCCCAGATAAGCAGTCAGGCACACTGGCAGGGGAGAGCACAGAGAGCTCACATTGCCACTGTTTGTGCCTTACCTGCTGTGTAGATAAAGAGGGGTCATCAGCCTCCAGGGCTGCGAGTCGATACCTTCACAAGCTCTACATTCATATGGTGCTTGGCCCTCATTCCAGAATGATAAATGAGGTGTGTAATGTTGAGAAATACATGTCACTGACAGTACATTTAATGAAAATCTCACTTCCTGCATTCTGCAAATGACAGATTACCAACCTCACTTATTCAAACAATAGGCATTTGACATGAAAGAAGGTATTTTGTATCTTGTATTTTTTAATTGCCACCTATAGCAGTCATATACATTTTCTATAGTCAAGATCTTGTCCTTCTCACACAAGTAGTTCCGCTAACTTCAGTGGGACAATTTATGGAAGCAGAGCAAAGATTTGGTTCAAAATGCAAGAAGACAATGTCAACTTTTAAAAGAAGTTACTGCCCTATGAAGCATTTTTATCTGCTTGCAGCAAAAAACAGTAGAGAAGTAAAGGTGCACTAGTCAATATGCAGTGTAGTCTGGTGATTTGGTAGCCTTAGCCCTAATTGGTTCTTACCATTGCTAATTAGCATGATAATATAATCTAAAGAGATGCATTTAATTGCATCTCTTCAAATAGAGCCTTGGTTTTCTTTATCCAAAATAAACATGTATTCTGTATTTTATAGGAAGTCCTATAATTAATCTTCTTTATATATTTATCGTATTTTATTGCAAGTCATATCATATGATGTTAAAGTCATATTTGCATAGTACATTTTATTTTTATGATAAATAACATTCAGATAAAATTACAAAGAAATATTTATGCAAAGTGCAAAAGAGAATAAACACCAAATACAGCTCTCTTAGTCTGGCACATTCAAAAACAATTTGTTATTTCCCTTGTTTTTTTTGTACATACTATGTGTTTCAAAATGGTACGGCCACTCCATAAATGAATCTAAACAAGATTAGTTCTTGAAATAAACTATTAGTGGCTGCACTGATTGGTACTCAGAATTACAAACATCTCCAGCTTTACTCTAAGGTTATCATGGAAAATTCATGCCAACTACGTAGGGTCACAACAGTCTGGTTTCTGGAGGATGAATAGCACATATGCTTAGGAAACAATTACAATTCCTCCCCAACCTGCAGTCTAACCAGAAAACTCAAGCAGAGAGAGGTATTTAACTCCAATCACTTGTCTATACACCTACTATCTTCTGTAAGATAAACTGGTGCAAAATCGAACTGCTCCCCTGCAGCAGAGTAAATTTCTCCTTTTGAGAAACTGAGGGACAACATGGAGCCATCTAGTGCCACACAGAACTTTCCTGTATTGCTCTTCAATCTGGATTTCCACTTAAAATATACACCCCAGAAAATGAGGTGTTAAAATATGGCATTTATTTAACAAATCAGCCACCACATAAATGGTTTTTCAATTCTTTACAAGAAAAAGAGAGAAAGAAACAAATTTGTGAGATGAATTAACTCTCAGATCTCTAAAAGGATTAATGACAAGGACAGTTTTGCCTCAGATTAGACTTTAGCCTGAGAAAGCACTCCTGTCCATTCCCTTGAAAAGAACATACATACTGAATGGACATTGTCACAGACTTAGTCATAGCACTATTAAAAGTAATAATGACAACAACAACAACAATAATAATAACATAGGGTTAAAATTGCTCATTGTCTGACATCTAAATTTTCAAATTTTCAAAATTATTTAGGTACCTACAGGAGAAAGTAACTGTCTAGAGAGAGTTTTCAAAAACCTGCCAAATCTAGATGAAAAGCTCAGCTCTTATTAATCCCAGGTGAATGGGAGATGAGCTTAATGAATAAATAGTGTTTAAGCACCTGCTTCCATTTTATTTTTTCTGAGCAAGAACCTAAAAATGCATTCTAAAAAAATCCAAACATTTTCACCTTTGATGGGAAGATAAATCTTTGCCTAAATGATATTTCAGAATTTGCGTCATGAACATGTCAGGGTTTAGTCCAAGAGTATATTACACTGATCCTTTGTTGCCCAAGAACACCTCTAATTTTGAAGGAAAAATAACCAATGAAATGTTATATATGTCACAAAAAATGTTTTCATAAGTAACCTAGAAAATTATTCCCCCCCCCCCAGTCTGAAAGAATCATTTCAGAAGTCCTGAGTAGATCAGAGCAGTCTGAAAGAATGCATTTGAAAAGACAAAATTTGCAGAAAAACTTTTATCCCTATATAGGTATATATCTCTCCTCTTTGTGGCAATCTGTCTATCATCCAAACTTTCATCTAAGCAAGCGAAATCTAGTTATCCTAGTTTATTTAACTTCTCCCTCCAGTGTGTATTCTAAACTGACAGAATTAGGTTTAGGTGTCCTTTTGCATGTGTGTGTACAAAAATGGTTGAAAAAAACCTTGTTTATGCTTCGCTGAATCTATGCCACACCTGGTTACCAACTCTTATTTGCAGCATTCCTTACAGAAAAGTTTTTTGTTTTTTTTTTTTAAAAAAAGCCAAGTTAGTCATTGGAAATGAGCCATCTCAAAAAGGCTCCCTTAAGTCATGAATATTGAGAAATGGAGTCAGTTACATGATTGGTTTTCAAAGGGAGAGGGAGGGACAGGCAGGTTTATTCCCTGACAAAATTTTACATAGATTTGGATAACCTTGTTAAAGGAGGGGGCTTTGGAGGTGTTTAAACTGACTTTCTTAAGCTAATTTAAATATCTCACATATCTCATAGGTGTGATTCAAAGGACCTAAGTCAGCATCCATGTTCAGAGCACATCTAAACTAGATGCCTAAAATAGCCTGAGGCAGGTACTAACAGTCCCGAAGATCTCTGCCACATCTTGTATGTTTATGTTGGCCCTTCTAAAGATACCTTATGCCATTTGGAGTTGCCAGTTGCTCAAAAATCATGAAGCTGCCCATCCTGTAACCGTGAAACCATCTTAAAAAATCAGAAATTTAAATAGCATTTTTCTATTTATTTTCTGGGTTTTTGAGTTGTAATGTCACATTTTTTTAAGCTCCTCAGTCACAAAATCTAGAAAGTTACTCGAAAAGATTTTCACATAATCATTGTCTCCTGGAGCTGGGACTTTAAGTTAAACATGAAATAACTTGAGCCTTGTGATAAAATCATGAGAATTGGCAATGCTGTCATCTGTTCACCTTCGAGAAAATACGTATCTTTAAACATGTAACTCTTCGTTACCAGGTTACCTTTTTAAAGCACAGGAAAATGATTTGGCTTCTGCCAAGAATCTGATGTGTTTCACAGGGTAGCACGTACGCTGAAACTGCAAACGACGTGGAGTTACACTTGTTTATTCCCTGCGTCAGGTGTTTGTACACATGGACCATATTGGTATCTTGCCTTGGGGTCTGGTGGCAAGACAACGCAACCTTTTTCATAAAACAGAAGACAGACGGAGGAGTGAGTCCTGAGAGATGACAGGACTTGCTGGGGATTTTCACGTCCCTTGCTGCCACCTCTCCTGACTGCTTTCCGATGCTGGGAGGCCATGGCCCTCCTGCGTCCCTCGCGGCCTGCAGGCTACTGCCCCCTCTGCCATCGCCTCAGAGCCACCAGCGCCATACGCAGTGCCCGTTTGTGCTCGGGGTCAGTATTTATCAATCTCGGTAAAAGAGCAGACACTACTCCCAGCTGCAAGCCAGCCTGACCCACGGGCCTGCCGCCACCGGCCCAGGGGAAGCCCTCCCGCCATTGCTGCAGCGCTGGGCCAGGAAGTGGAGGCGCAGCACTGCTTCCGGGGTGCTGGGGGCGGGGCCTGGGCCCGGCAGGGGCGGGGCCTGGGCAGGTGCCCAATGGGCAGGGTGGGGCATGCTCCCGGGGGGCGGGGCATGGGCAGGTGCCAGCGGGGCAGCCTGGGGCGGTCTGGGGCGGTTTGGGGCAGCCTGGGGCGGCAGCAGTGACAGGCCCTTCTCTGGCTGCCTGAGAGCAGTGGTTCCCCCGGGATGGGTGTGCGCACCTCAGGGATGTGGTGGTTTTCTCTGGGTGTCCCCCTGCTTCTGCCTCGGGTTTTGTACCCAAAACGGGAGTTAGTTCTATGACCGAGCTGGGTTTTTTACATGGTGGAAACGTATAGGGGCTCGCGCTGCCTTGGGCGGCAAATACACCATGAAACCCGCGGGGAGTGAGAGCCAGTTGCAAGAATAAATCTGTTAGCATGAAGCTTAATGAGGGATTCCTGCTACAGGCACGCACACACACAAAAGGATAGGCACAGATTTCTTTACAAGCTTTCAAAACCCCTTAACTTTGGTGGAAAAGTATCATTCTTTATTCCCCTTGGAATTCCAGCTGATAATAAACACTATTCAGTGAATGTAATCACACCTGAAGCCACATAACAAAACATCCCAGCAGGTCATGATTTCTTAAGCAATGCCTGTTACTCTTTAAGAATGCCATTCATACGCAGTTATTTATCATGCACCGTAAAAATGATCTTTTAAAGATTCTTGAAAGAAGGGAGGAGACAAACAGACATACTTCCTTAGCTATTCATATCTTAAAGATAAAAAATGCAAAGTCAATAGACATAAGTTGTAGTATATAACCTCATGCTGTACTTGATTTATTGCAAATGGGAATCAACTAGAAACTGAATTACTTGGAGATTTTTACTACTGACATTAAAATTCCAGGTTTGTATACATATATCTTGCGGAGATGCTAAATGCAGTTTTAGCTAATTTGGCATGCACTTTGATTTGCTGGCACTCAGACATCCATGTTAAAGGCAGATACCAGACCTCCTATAAAATCTTAAGTTACTCATGAACTTAAAGATGTGTTAATTTATCATATAATTTATCAGAGGACAAGACTTTCAGAACTAATGAGGATCCTGCAGTTTTGAAAACACAATCAGCTTATCCAGCTTCTGACGTAGGACTTGAGAAGCCTAATTTTAGGTAACTTTTTCAAAAGAAAGTAAAGTTTAATAATGCCACATTAAAGTGACTTACGCAGATTTTTAACTGTTTCATGGTGACATTTTTTAGCCCATTCTAAATTGACCTGAAAAGGAGAGTTGTCAACAAATTTAACATCTGTTTAGCTCCCCTGATCAAATTAGATTAAGGTATTAATTCTCCTCCTTACTTTTCAGTGGAAACTACCTAAGTAGCAACTTGCCAAAAATGCATAAAGGTGTTTAGCAATTATGTACTGGATATGTCTGAAGAGATCAAGGTGCACTCACATGTCCTGTGCTATGGATATCACTGATTAGCTTGTCATCTACTCTGAAAAAGATGTAGCCCAACTCTCCTATGCTGTGTAACAGGCCAGCTGTTAGCTGTCTGTCAAGCACCTAAAGTGGACAAGTAGTCCAGGAGCAAAAATGTCACTCCTTTGATCTGGCAAGGAGCAGCTGCTGATTTATAGAGTAGGACTTTGTTCTTCCGTTCTATTTTACTTTCTTTCCTAAGGCAGAACCACAAAATCCAGCAGAAAAAAAAAAAAAGTGCCGTTCTCTGCAACATCAACAAGCTCTGACAACTGCAACAGGGTTTTTCTTGGCCCTAACAAAGCTCTCAGGCATCTCCTTTGACGCTCACCTTTTTTTTTTTCCTTCTTCTTTTTGCAATGCGGTAGTTATTGTTTAATTCAGCTTCTGTAAATGGAATGGACTGTGGCCAGCAAGCCTGGGGCATAAACACACCTGTATGAAAGAAGCCTTATTGTAGCAACCATCTACAACCAACCTGCACATGCACTACCAGTTTGTGAGTTCAGAAGGAATGTTCCATTTTTTCTGACAGCAAATTTTGCCTTAAGATAACAATTTTTTGTACCCACTGTCTTGTCTTGACCATGAAGCTTGTACACTTTTTCATTGTTACTAAAATCTGAAGGAAAAAAGTATTAGGCTAGGAAATATGAATTTTCTCTCTGTCAACCAGTGGACCTCAGGAAATTGGACCTGAACAGCCTACTTCTAAGAAAAAACAGCCAAAATAAATTTATAGAAATACACTACGGAAAGTCTGAGAACTACTGATTCTAAACATGCTGCTTCTGTTTCAGAGACAGTGATGCAATCGTAGCCACCTCCAGCTTATTCCGTTACAGATTCTACCCAAAAAACATTTTGGAGAAAGTATTCAGTAAGCAATAGGATTCGATGCAACTAACCAGACTGTGACAGTGCGAGCCCAGAGTACATGTTCTGTTCAGTTCTTTTAGAAGTGAAAGCTGTTGAGCTCAGCAGATTCTATGAGGTGATCAGTACACTGTGCTGGGTGTTAAATTCCTGCCTCTCCCATAGAAATAATCAGGGAGTTTTCTCTGCCTCTTTATTTCCTTTCTGACTGTTTTCAAGTTCATTAACCAAAAAAGCCCAAAACAAACCTACAGGCCACAAGAAACGGCTGCGGTACAACACTGCTGAGCTGGAGAGCAAAATCTTGTGTGTTTACAGATGGGGAAGGGAAGCATGCAGCAAGCTGAGTATTTGACCCTGGTATGTGGCTACACACATGCTGTGTTCACACTTCTTTATGCTGCAACTTTAAAAACAGAGAAAAAGGCTTACAAAAACAAAGATGGGAAGAGGTAAGGGTGGCGGGGGCAATATCATGAGTACAGGATATTTTGCATATATGTTAGCTTGTGGAAATAAATAAGAACTATTACAGCCAAGGCCCTAAGGGAGGCAGAAAATGATGATGTACAGGACAGTATAAAATGATATATTAAAAACTGTGCTGTCAGTGGAACAATAGAATATTAAGCAAAAGTCCATAATAATTGGCAGATATTTAGCTGTAGACATCTTGCTCTGGTTGGTGAGTGCTAAAGTATACGTGAGAGGAAAGAGAACTAGTTAGGCAATTAGAAATAATGGGCATAAATAATACACTGTATATAAATACATACACACACCCCTATGTTATAGCACTTACACAGATACACCTAATCACCTCTCAGTAAGTTGTACCTATGTGGTGATCCCTTGTGTTTTGCTCTTTGCACTGTTTTGTTATTGCAGATTCAGCTCTTGTTAATCTTTCTCTCTGTAGATACAGAATCATGTTCATTTTTCCCCTCTGATTATTCCAATACTGGTGGCAAGACTTTATCAAACCAAAGGGTCTGACAGTTTAGTAGCTAAAGATGTATCAACACTGCAGACACAGGTGAGACTGCCATGCATGCCATGTCATGCTATGACTGAAGTATCAGCATAAGTATGGGACAGCTGTATTATTTAAGTGTGCTAAAACCAAGAGGTAATTATACACATCTTCCCAGTGTCATGCTGATGAATCCTTTACTCTGTCTCATCCCATGTGCTCTCTATATCCCATAGAAATCAGGGGAAAATGCTTTAAGAATGTTACGGAGAGTTTGTTAGTATATGAATGTGTTTCATGTGCCCTGTCTTAGTTACTGTAAGCCAAACTGGGCTAAAATCAGGGAATGGAAAATTAAGAAAACACTGTGGCTCAGTCTGCACTGCCTACCACTCGATACCCAAGGTTCCTATACTTTCTGACCAGTGCTTCATCTCCCCTAGCACTCAGCCCTTGCTCCCCAGTCCACCTTGCTGGCTCACCAGAGGTAACTGCAAAGCTGGCAAGTCAGCAGTAAAGCTCACTGGTGCTCCGTAGGGGTCTTAGATGGCCAGATATGCTATGATTGAGCACATACATATGAATGTTGCACCAGCTCTCTGTTCTCTTTGCTGTTTCCATTCTTCTGAACAAGCTAAGGACAGAAACCAAGAAGGCTTGTGCTTTCTGAAGTACTTGCAGGAGTGGATTCCTATGGATTTCAGTACTGAGCTGGCTTACGGGCAGAGCAGAGCATTGTGGGAGCCACATTCAGGTTCCCTAGCTAAAGAGGAGACTGTTAATGTTTTCTTTTTTTTCCCCTTTCTGTTAAAGGAGTGACAGATAGAGAAATATTTCTTAATGTAGTCATTGGCACTTAAACATCTCATGTGAAAACTAAATCACACAAAAAGGACCTTGAAACTGAGCACATATTTCTTCAATGAAAACGGGCCAGTTCTGTATTGTGTTCTACTATCCCATAGTTTGCATACAACTGAGATGTCTGTTACGAAATGAAACCCAATCTATATAACCTATCTAATATTTATCTTTCTGTATGAGAGCAGTTTGGAAACTGTGTGTGTGATCTTACATAATTTTAATAACTGGTTGCTGACGGATTTCAATATTAACTCTGTTCTGACTGGTACACTGTTGAGTCTTAATTTTCAGTAGGACTTCACTAATTGTTCTTGCACTGCGTAGGGGTGAAAGCATCTAAAAATTTGTGTAGAAACCTGCATTTGAGCCCATAAAACTGGTAACTGCAGGGCTGAATCCACCAATGTGCTGATTGCTTTAGACTGATCTAGTAAAACACTTGGACGCATAAGGAAAATTTTCAAAAAGACCTAGTCCTATTACCAAAATCATCATAAGACCTGTAAAGCCATTCTTAATATTCACTGAAATTCAGATTTAGAAGGCAATATTAGTAAAAGGACCCTGGACACTTTGGTGTCTAATTTGTAGGTGATCTGCTACTGAGGAAACTGCCTCTAGTTAGACGTTCTAGGAATCACTGGAAGATGGGCTTAGATACCTAACTACCTTTTGTTAAAATAACCCTTTTGCTTCACACTGAAAGTGCCTAAATTTGTTAGGCAGGCAGATTTCAACTTTTTAACATCCACTCACATTAACATTTTCGGTGCTGCATATATGTGTATCATAACAGCTAGTTACTTCATGCCATAACCAAGCTCTGTCTCTGAGTTAGAGGAAGACATTTATGTCCATTCTTATGGATCCTTTAATGAGAAACATCTAGGACAGGTCTCTTCTTTCCTCTATAGCCAACACCATAATTATTTGAATATTTATCTGGAAAGAAGGAGATCAAGTTTTGCCTGCCTATACTGCTTGATTTGGAAAAGGCTTGAGCATAGGTAAGGCCCACATCCTAAAAGGATATCTGAATCACTAGGGTATTCAGTACAGTAAGCAAAGCTCTTTCAGTTCTCATTCTGAAGATGTTCCACCTTACGTAAGTAATTATACAGTCATTGTAATTAACCAGAACTTAACTCTCATACATCTTAAGTTGGAGCCCTAACCGATAGGCTGTACAGTCAAGCCCTTGTTCTTACTTAATTCTGCTCTAATGGCTAGTCGTTACATACATAACAGACTTGGCAGTCAGAAGAACAAGAAAGGCATAGCAGCGAAGAAGAGTAAAAATGGAGCATTATATTCAATAGCCGATTGATTGGGAAATTCAACTCACTTGGAACACTTACAACATTGATTCAAATCAAAGCCAAGAGAAGACCTGCAAACATATATCCTATTTAACAAGTGAATCTTCTAGCCAATGAGCCATGAGTGTAACACTCCCTCTACCCCATTTGCCTCTTTTGTGTAAAGCTTGATACAGCTGAGGTATGGCAAGATTTTGCTGGCCCCTAGAGAGATACACTGAGGCAAGGCTAATTTTGTGTTGAAGGTTGTGTGTCACTCTGGAACATGTTACTGTATGTTTATCACCATATTTGTATGAGTTCCAGCTCCTCTGTCCTTGGGGTCCCATCTATATAAAATAACCATGGGCAGGGCAATATCTTGCTTTCTGATACTGCTAGGGTTATAGTTCCAATTTTCTCAATTATATCACGTTCTAAGCAGTTTTGCTCAACAACAGAAACAAGTATATACGGGCCAAAAGTTTTTCGGCACCTCAGGGCTGGGCAGCAGCAAGGTCGGGATGTTGGAAAATTCAGTGATGGCTAAAGATAAATTTAGGTTAAAATAAAGATTGCAGATTTTTTGCTCAGTACAGGTGTACAGCTGAAATGATACACATATCTAACAGACATATTCATGAGGAAATATTTTGTATCTGTTACACGGATCTTTCATCTCTTAACTTAATTTGTTCATAAGCCAATATAATAATAATACTTTCACAAGAAATTCAATCCAAGTTTTAGAATACCTTTAACCAAACTTTGAAAGAAACAAAAAAATTTAAGTTCAGTAGAAACATATTGTAAAACAAAAAGTCTGTGAAGTGAGGGAAAAATGCTCCAAATGGGCATGCAGTATCTTCAAGCTAAATAGTTGAGCAATATGCTTGTGTACATAAGAATTTAAAAATAAATTTCATGAGCAATTCACTACAAATAAAAATAAGAACAATGTTTTCATTCTAATTTAGGGTCCAAACTGAGGAAAACACAGAAAGATAAATCAGCAGTCAGAAAAGGAAAAGTTAATTTTTGTTTTTCCCTCTGAGTAATGAAAATTATCAATAGCATGTGTACATTTGTAAGAACAGTACACACTTTTGATCTGATAGTAAAAATTCCTGTAATATGTAACTATTTTAGAGATCAAGTATACCATTATACCTGTAACCTTTCAGCATGACAAAGTTTAAAAAAGAATAATAAAAGCAAAAAATGCAAACATCCATTGACCAAAGCATCAAAAGACTTTGTCTCCTAAAAGCCAGATGAACTAGTAAAGGGGAGTTAGTTTCCATTTCCTTTTCTTGATTCTTCCCCACTTGTTATATCCAGTCTTTCCAATGTGACTATATTATCATCCACAAAATTTTTAGCATCATCATAATCATAAAAGATATATTTTATATCTTTATAAATCACATAAGTCTTAGCAGACCCTGGTAATGCCACATCTGCTTTAATCCCAGTAAATTCTAGCCTAAAACAGCATAGCCTGTGGTGTCTCACCTGAGTTCTCAGAGACATTTCAGGAAATGCATTAGCTCTGTGATTGAGTGAAATATGTACAAACAAATACAGTGGTCTATAGCCCAAGAAAAAATTAGCAGTCTAAATGGCGTTTTGACAGAAGTCTGATTTGAAGAATCTGAGTCTATGTTATATATGTCCCTTAATCACCAGACAATTCTGCTGAGATGAGTGGTCCATATAAAAGAGCTGCCTAATTTTTGCAGCCTGATACATGTTTTCAGAGTCAAAGAATTCATTTATCTAGGAGACCTTGCCTTCCTGTGGTGGAAGAAACTTGGGTCTGTGGAACAACAAATACAAAAACGTCATGTCAAATTTTGCATCCTAATTTCCAACACAAATCTCACAGTTCCCTCATTGCTGGGGCAAATCTGATGCCAAGATGTGCCACTGCTAAGACTGGTGGCTACACTTCATTTTCAGGTGTATTAAATTCAAGTAAAAAAATTGGTGAGTGAAACTTCTTGTGAACATGTTCTGCATCCAGACTAAGAAAAGAAATCATCCCGAGTGCTACCAAGATCATGGACTAGTTTTCCAATATAGCACAGTTCTATAATAACTACTTAAGCGTGCCATATAATATTAATCTTTTTCATGAACTCAGTCCCAAACTAGTTTCCATGGCGAGAAATCAAGAGGTACATACAGGCAAAGGAAAAAATATATGGATAGCCAGTGACGTAGAAAGGCTCTTTAGAAGGGAGATATGGTAGAGAGAAAGGATTTTTCAACTGAGATTGCAGAACAGAGGGGAGGGCAGTTTTAGATGAACAGAGAGCAGAGAGGAGAACACAAAAAAAGAAACATCTATGTTGAAGTAGGTTTTGACATCGTTTTAAAAAAATTTTTTGAAATTGATCCAGAAAAGGATGGTAGAAGGCTGCTGAAGTGCCTGAAGTAGGAGGTGATTTTGATGTATGTGTGAGAAGGAATCATCAGCATTTGGCACATTAGGGGGCATGAAGAACTGGGACTTAGAGTCCCGAGGGAAGGGGACTACAATAGTCAAGGTGAGAAGAGATGAAGGCACAAGCATATGTGACATACATGATTAATACTGTTGAAGTGGGAGTAGGAAGAGAGGCAGACACTGGAGATCTGAGAGAAAGAGCCACGTTAGGAATTGTATGTGGATTTTGGGCAGTGAGAGCAAACGTGAGGAGCCCTAGAGAAGTACAGAGGAGTAAGACTCATATTTAAGGGTGTCCAAAAGAGTAATGTTGCTGTAAGGGGTTCTCTGTCAGTTTTGTTTGCCAGGTTATAAACCCATCTATATAAAGTGATTAAAAAGGAGTGATCTAAAACATGAACTTTTTTTAGACAATGCTCTATTTATTGTGATCATTAGTTAGTCAAGCAATCTCTGCAATAGCTGCAGCTGTGGCTTGTTCCATCTTATCAGTACTTTTAAATCTCTTACAGTTATTAATGTGAAGCTTTTCACAGTATTTTAACATGATAAATATACTGCCCCCTCCCTTTCTTGAGTTCTCTTTTGTTTGAGTGTACTACACATCCTTTAATATCTAAATAAGTTGCTCTCAAAGTCACCACGACATAGCTACATTTTGGAATAGAAAATGCAGATATGGTCCCGATAAAGCCCTGTAATGTTTACTAAAAACTTAGTAGCTTTGAGCAGTTTATTATAATCTATAATCAGTATTGTTCTTCGTAATATAGTCCAAAGATCCAAGTCTCGAAATAGTATAATTGTGAGAGGGTGTCATCACATCAGTTGTTTAATCTTAACTGTTGTTTGCAGCGGGCAGAGTGCAGAGTGGGCTTTTACTTATGACTGTTTTAAACAGTACCTGCCTGCCCTACAACTCTCCAAAAGACTCCAGGTTGAGGTTAGCACAATAAAGAGCTTGATTTCTCTGAGCAACACCGTCATTCAGACTGACAGCACCCATTCATTCACTGGGGACTAAATAAAAAATGTATTAAAAAAAAAAAAACAGAGAGAAGGACTCGACTGTTGGACTTACTGACTCCTGAAAGAGCAGCTACACTATCATTACGACCAAGTGCATACAACTTGAGCTTGGTGCTGGCCTGCTTAAAATTACTATTTGCTATGAAGGGTTGGCAAAGCAATTTATAAAATGATGGGGTAAAAGTAAGTGAAGCCCCATTGAAAGCTTTTCCTTTCCCTTAAACAAGAGTGAACAGAGTAGGACTCTTTGTCAGTTTGACCCATTTATTACCTTTGTACATTTGCCTTTATTAACATCTATTAGCTGATTAGATTTCCCTTAGAAGTAATTGGGCATCATTAGATAATTGTATCACTGTGGCTTCTTATTGGGGAAAGGTATTAAATCCAAACACTTAATATACATAAAACCAGATGGATGTATCTGTCTGTCTGACCATCTGTCCGTTCAAGAAACCTGTGGATATTTTTAGAGAATCTAAAGTAGTTACGCCACTTAAAAACAAAAGAGGACTTTTTAAAGAAGGAAAATATACTTAATTAAACAGGTGTCAAAATTATTTTCTTGTCAACATCCACAATATCTATGACACGGTGATGTTGTGTAATCGTTCCTATGGAATACTGGTTCTCAGAACCATAATGAGTTGCTATTAGAAAAAGCAGGGAAGTAGTATCCCCACAGAGTTATCTTCTAAATTATTTATACTTGCAACACTTTCACATAATGGCAGTTTTAAACTCAAGCAAACAAAGCAAACCACACAATAAAGAGGAGGAAGAGAATGTACAGAAACCCTTTCTAAATGCAAGTAGATAGAAAGGTGAGTCAAACAAACTGATCAGATTTAGTTTCCTACACAAATCCTCATGAGGTTTGCAATAGACATCATCAAAGCTTTTGAGGGTTGTGTCACCTTGATAAAAGATTGAACGGCAGCGTATCTGATTTATCTCTCACATCTAAAATGTAAAGGAATGCAACTTTATTTGTCTGGTGCAAGTTTGCTTATTGTCTTTGAAATTCCACAGTGGACCCCCCACAAAAGGTTTAGCTATCAGAAGGGTGCAAACGACAGCAGAGCCTCGTATTGCTGTGTTATATTCATCCCCTAGGCTATGGTGTTAGGTTTGCTCAGGAGTTTGGGGGTTTGTTGCTGTTTTTGTACAACCTTAGCATTGTGAAGTACTTACTCTACTTTCCACACGTGCCTTACTAATACACAGTGTAATGATTAACACTTTAAGAACTCAACACTTTTCAGAAATATTGAGACGGGATGTCTTTTTTAAAAAATGTACTTCTGCCAAACACAAGTCTGCTCAGTGCAAAGAGGATGTGGGTGAATCTGAAGACGAGATAGCTCAGACTGATCTAATGATCTCCTGATCTTAATCTGTTTACATTTATGCACATATAAAGACCATCCTGTTCACTTTCCATTAACTGATCCATGAGTTTTGTTTTAACCATCAAAACAAATTCCTGGTGAAATTGTTATCTTACTAACTTACCGAGCAGCTAAATTTAGTTACTTTAAAAGCAAATTTCTACTCCACAAAAAGAAAGAAAAATCATAACGCATGTTTCCTCCCCCCTGCTTCCTGTAAAATGAGTATCCAAATATTGTCAGCCTTTTGTCAGTCACAAAACAAGTAAGTTTTAAAAGTACCCACTTATTCTGAGTGCCCCTGTTTCTGTGCATTTGGATTAAGGTATGCAAAATAAACACACAATGGTAATGTTGGCTGCCTTTTTAAGCAAAGTGACCCTTGTATGTACAAAAAACCTGATCTGACTTACGCTACTACTTCACTTTCACACCAGCACCTTCATTGATTGTAGTGGAGTTACATTAGTTTAAAACTGAAGAGTGGATCAGGCCCTATAATCAGACATATGTTTTCCACTAGATAATGGCTACTTATATATTTATGAATTTTAAAATGCTTTTCAATTCAGCTATCATTGTCACTATGTGCAGGAAGTAAAGAAGTAAATTGCAACCAAGCTTTTAGGGGTTTATTCCCTCATGAAGCACTTGTATTGTGAGTGTCAGGGGAGGGCAACTGTATAGTGCCCTCTGCATAATAAATGACACTGTTGAATATTCTTAAAGCAATGTCTGTGTGCATGTGGTTTTGGGGACAGGGCTATTATCTATTGCCTCTTAAATTCCTAGATACTATGCCATCATTTCCTTAACTCAGCTTCACAGAAAGTTTCAAAGAGGTTTCAGATAACTGAATCTATTCTGTCGTGATCTCCCATAGAAACAGCGAGTACTCATAGGGCTGTAACAGGTTTCAGGCAAATGTGTAACTCCAGTGTCAATTGGAATTATGTGCAGAGACTCAGAGCAGAAATAGTATATAGCTCTCTGCTCCCAAACATGACAATCATAATAAACCTTAACCTTGACATTCCTTGCTTTCCTCAACCACAGCTAAAAATGCTGTACACATTTATACCCTCTAATGAACCAGCCATTAAAGTGAAACCACAGATCTATACCAATAGATTATCAGGAAGAGAAGTGTGAAGTGAACATTTGCTCATTGTAGTATCGTGGTAGTTACAAAGAAGAAAGACCTAATAGATCATCGTCTTCATCCTTCTGCAAGAGTAGGGGTTAGCCTACCAACAGGCATCTCATCAGCTACCAAAATGTCAGTTTGTAAACTGGATAGTGAAAACACGCAGCACAAAATCCCAGAGGACAAAAATTCCGACTCATCACAGTAAATTTGGAAAGAAAATGATGGGTGCTTATTTCACTCTTCTTTGATGGCAATACACAGGAAAGACAGACTACTGACTGAAGTAGGGGGCTAAGATTCAAGAACTTTGTGTTTGGTTTCGGGATCTGCCACATATTTTCTTTGTTAACATGTATAAATCAACTAATTGTAGATGGTGACTCTGATTATGAAAAGAAATGAAGATATAAGACTTGGTCTTTCAGGAGCAAGTAGGCAAAGAAAGAACAGGAATGAGTGGAGTTTAGACTTGACTCCTTTCCCACCCACACCTCCTTTAAGCCAAGGAAATAACCAGCACTGAAATGATAGCAACATATAGCAGATAGTGCTCAGTAATGAATACATATCACTATAATGAGCAAGGGCAAAGTAGGAAATTGTGCTTTTGCTATGCCTCAGAAATATTCTCTATGCTATTCCTACAGTTCTACTAAAAATCAAACCCTACCTGAAGCTCAGTTTCCTATTAATAGGATATTAATTATTACTTCTTTATCTCACCTCTCATTTTCCTTATGTTGTGATGATACATTTTCTATTGTTTTAGGTAAATTGACAATGAAGAGTACAAAAATATTTAGATACTAATATATCCATCCTTTACACTGCACAGGATTTACCTTCCTCTGATTGAAATTCTGATGATGGCTGAGGGCCTGATTACACTAGTTACAATTACTAGAGTCTGGTTTAAAATTTGTTCTGCAACTGCTATTCACATGTAACTTTTCAGAAGTCTTTTTAACATTATTTTTTGTGGGATAATTAGCCCCATATTTAAGAATTCTAATCTCATATAAATGCTCAATCAAAACACATATTTTCCTGTGAGCTAAAAATGCCTGGATTTCAGTTTTGATTCTCAAAAGAATGTTATTGTTCCTGCAGGACGTGCAATGGAATATAAAAGAGCACTTCACCTCACCACTTGAATTGGATGAGGTTTTTTCTTTTCTTTTTTCTTTATTTTTGAGTGTTTAATTGATTATTGTTTTCTGCTTCTTTTTCTCATCATCTTTATCTTTTCCTATGTGTGTGAATTTACTGCTATTGAAAAACCCACAGAAAAGTTCTGCTGTCCTTATACTGTGCTTCTCATTTCATCTGCTTAGAACTCCTCAAAGAAAAAAACCAGTCATTTTCAGTTTCAAGACCCATTCAGTTATTGGTCTGTCTTTGGGGATTGCCTGTGAGTATGCCAAATAATGCTGACCCTATGATGTGTACTCCAAGATCCACCTATTCACTTCTCACAAGCCACAAAACCAATACTGGTAATCAGCTTTTGGCAAATACTGATATGAACTGGACTAGAACTCCTGACTGAATTTGCAAATGTTTAGGTATATGAAATACTTCCTTTTCCATAAGATAAACAGTATATCAGTGTGGTAGACAGAAAAACTACCATGTCCTCATGAGTCCATCCGTCAAGGCCTCCCTCAGATAATGGGGAGGAAAGAGATGGAGAAATAAGAATCCCAGGAAGAAGTCTCTCACCTTTGCAGACAGCAAGAAGAAGAAATTCTAACCAATAATCAGAAAGAAGAGGAAAAATCAACTACTGAAAGTGGGAAAGAAAGGACAGCACAACATACAAGTAAAGGAAGAGCTTATCATACTTCCAGAACTGTGCACAGCAAAGTGGGGCACATAGAGTGTTTGATTGTTTTTAAAATACATTTGTGGGCAAAACCATATCTTGTGCCAAAGAAACAGAATTTAAACTGGAGCAAATAACAATGGGATAGCTTCATTATCATGTTTGAACAGGAGTTATTAAAGCCTGGTTTAAAAAACAAAGAGAAGAACATTGATGTAGATTCAAAGACTGTGGCAGAAGGCAGGGCAACTATTTTTTATCTGATTCTCATGAGGAAATATATAAGCTTCTGGGCATTTTGGTTCACCTCAGTCCTATTTACTTTTAATACAGGCCTGTTTTAATGGTTTTCTTTTAGATATGTTTACTATTAAGCAAATACACTTGAAATGCTTTGTAACAGGTGGCTCATAGGAAAACACATCCCATCAGCTGTCTGTGAAGTGAACAATGTGGAGGGGAATGGCAAAGCCAGTTCACCCTGGCTTCTAGTGAAAGAAGCAACCTTCCAAGGGCCAACAAAAGAATTAGAGATGGGACTGAGCTGCAGTGGTGGGATTCAGCAGTTTCCAGGGATGCAGTTCTAGGCCCATCACAGGAACCTTCTGATTTATTTGATACTGATATCATCTGCTTGTTTTGCAGTGGCTGGAGAAAAGAATCTGTGTGCCGTTTTCTGATCATCCCAATGTAAGCAGAGTTCTGTGTTTCCACTGATACAACTCATGCTTCATGTAGCTTGTGTCCCCTTAAAAGACTATTCCTTGAAAATAAGCCCTCAGTTAACCAGATTGCTGTGCAAAATCATGGGCAGAGTAGACTATTAGAGACCAAGCATCAAGAAAACATGGGTAGCGGCATTGCTGGGAGAGAGGCTGTAGGAATAATTTCCCTTTGTATTGTCCCCATGGCGGTATACCCTGCATTACTACTGTACCACAGTTTGTTTAAATTAGTAAATGGTAAAGTTGCAAATATACTGGTGATAATTCATATGCCCAACATTTACTGGAGTATACAATCATAAAAGCTGTGCTCTGAAGTCAAGATAAAATACTTGTATCAGGTACATGTTTTGTAGTATAGCTTATAGATATTTCTCTGCAATTTCACGTGCTGGTGAGAGTATAGATGGGCTGTAACACCTCTATGGATCTTCACATATCTGCAGTCATCTGCTGTTCTCTTCATGTCATGACACATGAAGAAAGGAGGGGATGAACAGAGATGGCTACAGTCCCTCACCTATGCAAGAGGGTTTCTTTCCTTCCCAGTTTTCTGGAAACTCTGCAGTATCTCTAGGTACTGTCCTGCAAATGCTGTTTCCATAACTTACTACAACTGCTAGTTAAGGACTGATTAAAAATTCATTGACATCTATGGAGAAACTCCATGTCATTTCTGCGGGCTTTGAAACAGGAACATGGAGTATGTAAAGGAGAGGTTAAAGGAATGAAACCACTTTGAAACTGTCATCCTAACCTGCCAGCTCCTAACCACCTCCTCACTTATATAACCTACATAATGCCCCGATGTGACATTCCAGGAAAGTCAGAGAATGAAGCAGCAAAGCACTTTTATATTTAGGAGAAAATGTTTTTTTTTTCGTGTTTTTATGTTATTTTTATGTTTTTATGCCTAACATATTTTAATGCTATTTTTATATATTTTTATCTTGCTTTATAATATATTGTCATATAGCAGGAAAATACACTAGCATGAGATTCCAGCAAATGGCTTTTGCAGTTTTCAGCAGTTTACCTTTATTACCTCAGTGCTTAATTACTTAATGTTTCAACACCTCTGTGGAAGCATGCAGCTCCACCTCAGTGTTAAAGCCTTCACACTGTTCACACAGTGAATCCACTTGCTTACTTCACTGCTAATTCTTATTGCTAGAAAGGCTATGCAGCCTGTTACAATCTTCTCAAGTGATTGAATAATTTAGGGGCCAGATTTCCAAAGCTATCCATGGACCGAAAACAGACATGTGCTTTGTGGTATATAGCAAAGCATGTGAGGGCCATTTGAAATAGACCCACCGTTCCTTATTACACATGTATGTGTATGCAGTGCACAGAGAGCTTTGCATCTCTGCTGGAGCATCTACGAGCTACTGTATTATGAACAATACTTCTAATAATTAGGCATTCTGGACCACTTGTCAGAAGAAAGGAAACCAAAAGTTTCTGAGTAAAGTTGTAGGAAATATTTGCAGTGGACATAACCACATAAAGCTAATCTAATCCTAGGTTCCAGCAGAAAAAAATAAACCCCAGCCCAGGTTCGTAAAGCGATTCTGGACTGATCTTTAATTTTGCATCACCATGTATCTTATTTCAGAACTGAAAGAAATATCATAGCCAAACTGAAGCTCAAACTGCAGCGCTGCTTCTGCATTTGTCTCTTCTTTTTAGAGAGAAACAAAATTTAACATTTGAAATGAAAGTTTTTATACATAAAAATAAGCACTAAGTCATGTGGCTGAGGAATAAAGCTCCTCCTCAGAAGTGCTTTTATGCAAACAGGGCTCTCCAGAACTTAGATGTGCCAAAGACTGTTGGGACTTGCTCTCCCTGATTTAGCAGTTTACTTAAGCATGTGTCTGTCTATAAGCACATAGATAACTTCATTAATATCAATGAGACTACTCACATACTTAGGCAGGTGCTATAACAGTGTAATGGAGTCTCATCTGAAGAATGAGCTTTGAGAATGTTTGTTCCTGAACAAGTCAGCCAAGAGTCATTTCATTTATTTTTTTTAATGATCCAAACTATTTTGTCCTTTGTGTGTGTGCAGTGTGAAGGAAATTCTATATGGTTGTGAAGTTAACAGAAAAATCCTGATTTCTTTTTGCATATATAAAACAGAAATATTCCTAGTGCCTTACAAAGCACTTCATGGCTGGTTTACAGAACACTGTACTCATCAACATAAAATACATACCATTTTTTAAATGTAGTGGTTTTTTTTAAAAAAACAGTTTGTTACATGTAAAATGGCACATTCTTCCTATGGAGAGAAAATAGAGTCTTTATTAAGGGCTCACAAATGAACAAGGCCAGGCAATGTAAAAACCTGTAGAAACTTTTCTTTGGGCTTGATTTACATTGAAAAATATCAAGTGAAATATAGCATATTTTCTGTTTTTTCATAAGAGGGTGTATAAAAAGAAACCCTTCAAAATACAACCTTTTGAGAACCACAATGAAAATGAATTTTTAATAAGGTTTGCCTTGATGAGGTCTGACTTGGCCAAGACGACTTTCCTACAATGCAAGTGCAATATAGAAGTATGACTTGAAAAAATCTGTATAGACTGTGAATTACATCAGTCATTGAACTGGATAAAGAAAACAGAAGAAAAGGAAGAAATGATATATTCCAGTAGAAAACAAAGAACAATTGCAATCTAGTTAAGGTGCCACACGCATTCTATACTATAATTTTCCTAATTCTATATAAATGACATTCTATGATGACCTAAATTTTGTAAAGCCTTTCTGCTTCCATTTATAGCTTTTAAGATAAAACACAGAATTTTCTTGTCTCCGCCATCTTTAAATTAACCCATGCTCAGCAAAAGGTTAACATCAGTCTCTTACGACTTTGTTTTAAGTATATGAGAATAAAAGCACATCAAAGCATAATCTAAATCGTCCAGTTTCTCCCAGTGCTCAGTTCCACCTGGAAATTGCTCTTTTATCATTGGGAACATCTAACTAATGAGTTCACCATCCAATTTTATCCTCTAAAAAGAAAGAAAAGTAAGGGAGCTGAGTCTTCGGTTCGCTGAGGAAAGTGCTTCCCTTCTGGATTATTCAGCTTTGTATACTCGTCAGCAGACAAGACTGCCTCTTTGAAAATTCAAACTTGGGAGAATGTTTGCCAAGCCAGTATTCCTGATTCTTCACTGGCCAGCATCTTGGGCACAAATGACAATTTATGCAAAGAGAGTGTAAAACACCCTTGGTATACTCTTTGTTTAATAGCTTTTGTCGTTTTTTTGTGCACTGAGTGGGGAAGTGATCACACTAGGTGCAGAACATTTACAAATCAGCTTTAGTCGCTTCTTTCTGAGCAGAAAAATTTTAGCAGGGCACATGCCTCTTAGGGATCTCATGTTCTTCAAGCACTTCTGGTCTTTATCTTTCGCTTATTTCTGATGCTAAATGGTAGGAAAAGCTAATTCTCTCTTTATCTTTCCATTGGCCAGATTCTCACTTGATGTAAATCAGTTTATCTCAGTTATGCTGGTTATTATTATAATGTTGATTTTCACTGTTTGATAACTTGTGTCAGGGCCTTAGAAAGTTCCTATCACAGCACTATACATCCAGAGTACTTCAGTTTGAGCACTTGAGTGGCAGTAAGGCAGTCGGGGCTACAAGGAAGGCTGTTTGGTGGGCTTGTTGCTGCCAAATGGAAAGGGGAACATATCCTAAGAATATATTTACATTAGTGCTTCCTACCCCCAAATATACGAGTTATCTAACAGTTTAGGAGAACAAGTTGTCAGATTTCTTTTTCATATCTCATTTCTCAAGCTAGGAACACACCTTGAATTCAGGCAGTCCAATGTGAGTAGGTTTTGAAATGCAAAACTCAAATGCCGTGGTAGGCTTGGACTTCAATTCATTTCAGGGAAGATGTGAAAGTGCATTTGCCACCTTACTGTCAGCCCTCCAGGGAAAAGAGGTTCAATATAAGCATAAGCACTGACACCTCACAGCAACTTGTTGTGAGACCAGTAGCACTGATCAGCTAAAGATGTTTAAATTGTGCAGAGCCACTTACTTTGCTGTGTTTACACCAGGGCCAGTAAGTCTGGATCATATCTGGATTTTGAAAATTCACTAAAACTATGTTGTTTTGGAACTGAGGTCTTAAGTTTGGGCTGACCTTTCCTATCCTAGCTCAGAAATGTAGGTAGCTCAAACAGTTAACACTGTAACTAGAATTTTACCAGCCACAAGAGTCTGGTAAAGGTATGGTACAAAAATGTTCTCCTCACACAAACTTTCAATCAGTCTGGCTTTCTTTACAGTTTGCAAAATTTGGGTTGGACTGACTTCTTCGCTCTGACTTCTTCTAAAAGATAGGCAGGGTTAATGGGTTTTGTTTTTTGTTTTTACCACTCTGACATCTTTTTGAAAAGAAAAGCCTAAACGATACATAGAATTATGGCTCTCAAATAGCAGATAATACTGTAGAATCCTCTCTTCCTACGTGTTTTGCTTAGAAGTCTGTGGGAGAAGGGGGAAATGCAAGAATTCAATGAAACATAAGCAGCAAGTAAACCTTTCTATCCTCTTCAATTACACAAAAATAGGAAGGGAGCATCATTTTCAAAGGAACAAATGTTACACAAGACATGCCCTTTAAATCCTTTTTAAGGCTCTGTGACCTGTGAAACTATCTGCAATATCAGCAACAGAAAGCCTTCCACAGAACAAATGCTTATGTTTTATGTGTACTGTATTTGCTAATCATTAGTTCATAAGCAAGAGCAGATATACAGTGTGCTATAAATAATGGCGTGAATGTAAAAGTGAATTGATCTGTCTGGCTATCTAGTAATACTGCTGGCAGAGAACCAGTTTTGAACGGCTGCCAACTACCATAGACCCAGCCAGTGATTTGTCTAGGGGTCTTGCCCTGTCAGGCAGAAAACAGTCTTAAGCTGAGCTCCCAGAACTGTGAGCACCGCCTACTGCTCAACAATGAGCATTTCCTGCAGCGTCCCCTTTACCCTGCTAGTTAAATAGCAGAAAACATGCACGAGTTACCAAGATATGAAAGCACGCATCTAAAAATATGAATCGCTGGATAGGGAGGTCAGCGTGCCTGTGAACTGAAGTGAAATACATTGTTCAAATCGACTACACACACACACACAGTGAGAAACTGGGAGTGAGACACATGCGCGCGCGCACACACACAGACACACACACACACACACACACACACACACAAAATATGCTAAATGTATTCTTCTACTGTAGACCTTACAGCATTTCACAAACGTACATAGTCACGCTGCCGATATCCTCATGGGTGGGGTTGCAAACAGCCAAAAGAACGGAAGCATTTATAGTGATCTAGATATTTTTAAGAGGATAATTATGCTAAATAATGTGATTGTAAGAGAAACAAATGGGGTGGGGCTTTATTACAGGAAAGAAAGGAGGTGGCTCAGAAGCAAGTCCTGACAGCAAAACTATTTCCCCATCTCTAGTGCAATGGAGCAAAATGGTGGGCTAAATTTCCCCTCTTCCTTTAAGTCAGTTATGCTGATCTACTTACTGCATTGCTTGAACTAGTTTTCCCTATGTATAAACATGGAAAGACAGCTCAGGCAGCAAACTCACCTCGGGATGCCTTGCAGGGATTCAGTAATGTGCCTGCTTGGCACTGTTTCTTGTATCCCTCAAGGCTGTCTCCCAATCTCTTTGTAAGATCAGCCCTGGCTCAAAAAAAAAAAAAAAAAAAAAAAAAAAAGTCCCATCAAATGATGCAGTTCAGCTTCATGTAATCTATCTTTGCTAGGTGATTCTGATTCACTGTTTAGTACAGAATCAGGGTGCGCGCGCGCGTGTATGCGCGCATGTGTGCTAGCAGACTGATTATGTCTGTTCAGTATTTATATTCCTGTACAAACCTACATATTATCTTTGCTCATAGAGAGAGGGCAAGTTGCTAATTAAGTACCGGTAAGTTGAATTTCTTCAAAGTGATCCAAGATTATAGATTAGAGACCACAGGACTCCGAGGCTGCTGCTTTGGTTTTGAATTTGTCATTGCTATATTGAATTTTATAAATACCAACTAAATTCAAACAAAACTGATTTAGATTTCACCTCATCACTTAAAATATATTTTGTAGAGTACAGCCTGTGCAGTAATCCTCTGCTATACTTTAATTTGGTTTTAATTTTATAGGCCCTGTTTTAACTGCATATTTCCAGACCTTTATTTCTCTCACAGCTCTTAGCAAAATGGTAGCTCATAAACACAAGCTCTGCTGTATAGACTTTGCATTTCATCCCAAAGTATTTCCTTTTTTATAGCCATGGTCTTTCCATCTTAGTGCTCTGAGCTTGGGTCACAAATCTCACTGCTATTCCAGTGTGTGACATCTTCGCTCGTTTGCCGCTGCTCATTAACAAACAATACTGCTGTGAAATTGGTTTAATGACAAAGTAATAAAATTGCTATTCTGCTCACAGATTGCCTGAGGCACTTTGAGCTCCTACAAGGCTTACTGTGGGTGCCAAGATACATTAAGCTGCTTATTCGTAAAAACTGCATCATCCGTTTTTTTCACAGGTTTTCTCCTTTCCCTATCTAGCCCCTGCTTCTTTTTATCTTCAAATAAAAAGATATATTTGCTTATGTTCTTCCATGCTGTCAAATTTTTACTTTCATGCATATTTCTGGAAAATGAAAGTGTATTTCATTTCATTTTTCTTTTTAAAAGGTCACTCTGTCCCTATTGCAAGGTTGTTCCTGGACTCCAAACCCTGAGCAATGTAACATTAAGGGGGACTTATTTTAATATACTGTATTATGTAATTGGGAGACTGGATAGAGTTAGTCCTATTTTAGGCATAGCTTGCTAAGAGAACTATTTATAGAATGGGTTTCCTTTTTTAAAGAACAGATTTGTGCAGTACAACTATTTTCTGCTGTGATTTTAAGGCTAAAGCATTTTTGTTGTTTTTTGTTTTAAACATTAAAACAGTCATCTCATACCTGGTTACTTTTCATACCCAAATTTTATGAATAATAAAATATGTTAGGGTAAAGACAACAAAAAAGCTTTAGCAAGCACGTGGTTTTCATAATGAACTGCATATTTTAGAAAACTATTCTTTTTTCATTTGTGTGAGGCCCATAAGGACCCAGAGATTTACTGCTGGCAGACAATGGCGAAACAACCCAGTTGCTCTTTGACAGGTGGACAGGTCCTGGTAATCATAGCCAGACATCTTAACGCTACCCAAGTGGTGTAAATAAGCACACAGAGCACTAACCAATATTACTTTCTTACTTTTGCATTTTTAAGCTAAACATTTATATTTTTCCTCTGTTTCTTTCAGGGAATGATTGTCATCTCTAAACCCATCGCTATACCTACACACACGCATACATCCACACACACCTTTCTGAGTTACTTTTTAGGGAAAACAGTGGAGAAAACCCTATTTCTTAAAGCCACTTCCAGCACTATAACAAGTAATTTGACCTGCTGAATAGCTTAGGAAATGTCGTTTGGGTACCTGCAATGGTTAGCTAGCAGTGGAAAAACTGGTTCAGAAACAATAAGACCTGGTCTGAACATGCATCTCACCCCCCTCCCCTTCTCCGCTTCAAACCTCAAACTGATCCTCCTTTCAAATACCTTGTGCTTCAGGGCTTCCCCAGGTCAGATTCATTGCAGAGTGTGTCTGACCTGAGGAAGCCTCAGAGCATGAGATTTGAATGTAGCAGGCTGATGCAAGCCCAGGAGAGACTCCCAGACTAGCTAGCACCCCTCAGTGGGATTATCCAAGATAGGAAGGCCTACTGGAGGTCAGGAAAGGATTTAAAAACACACAGAGGGAAGTGAGGGATAATGGGAGTCGCTACGGCTGAGTTGGGCTGCTGACTCTACTCAGAGGTGGTCATGAATTAGGTTGGAAGATCTGAAAGGAAAAGGGAAATAAAATGGAGGAAAGAGGAAACTATGAGTCAGAGAAAAAGGATAAGACAATGTTTAAGAGAATTTAACTGGCTGCTGAGAGATGGATGGGACCTCCAGAACTGTGTGAACGGAAAAGCTGAGAAAGGCTGAATATTGACTGTGTGGTTGAGGAGGAGTTAAAAATGAGGTAAAAAAACCCCAAATATGCAGAAAGTTCAAATCAGATGCAGATCCTTTTGGTGGCTTCTATAAATATTTTCAATTTTTCTGGTTCCCTATGGTGCCTTTCGGTGTCCGCTAAGGACAGTTTAGAAAGCAATCAAAAGCTGATTATGGCTTTGCCGTCTTTAGGCGAGGTCTTTTTTTCTCGGCATCAGGTTTAAAACTGCCTACTGCCTGTTCCAAACTCTGCTATCCGATCTTCACTACCAACGAGTCACCCACAAACTACTTAGAGCCAGAATATGTGGGTGGGGGTGCGGCAGTGTGAGCCTTGGATTTGCCAGCTCTGCACTTATGGGGGATTTCCCCACTCCAGAGGAAACTCGAGCTGCCAGTTCATAGTCCTTTTGTGTCGCTGAAATATTGCAAAGGTGCTCAGCCTCTCCGTCACAGAAATCAATGGGAGCTAAGCCCTAAGCAGGAGCTAGAAGCACACACATGGAGACCAGAGCTTTGGTATTCAAACCAGGAGACAACCTGCAACACATCCACTGGAAATATTAATACAAGATTAATGAAGCTTTTGCTTAATTCTTCTGCTAGGCATATTTGTGCTGATCTACTGTTCAAAGAGAAAATACTCAACTACCTACTTTTCCTAACCTGTATTAAAGATCTTAGGAGTATGTATGAGGCTGCAAGGACACTGTTCAGAAGCTTCTAAGTTGCTTGCTTTCACTGTCTGTGAAATACACATTTGTACTTGCCTATTTTTCTGTTCTGAGTATTCTTATTGATCAAATTTAGGCCCGAAGTCTGTGCTGTAGAAAGCATATGTGTATCTGTTCTTGGACCCCCATGTAGAGCACAAGCACAATCTGAGAAAAGACTTTGGCCCATATGAAGGGATTGTCAGGTTTTAAAGATGTGGTAATTACAAGCACACAGGAAGCCATGAAAGTCTGGGAGAAAAATTCAAATAAGCCAGCAAAGACACAAGTTTGGCTTTGAACTAGGAACGCTCTCACTTTGATCCTGATCCTTTTGGGCTGCAACCACAAGTACTGACAACAAGCCACATGTGTATACTGTAGGAGCTGATGAAGCTGACTGAGAGGTGTGTCCACTGCATACTGTCTACCCTGCGTGCTTACATCTGGTGTGTATTCTGATACTTGATTTCTTTGTTTTATTTTCAGCTGTTGGCTAAAGCATTGTGAGCACTGAGGACTGCAAAATGGGAAGGGTAATGGATTAGAGAAATATGGTGAACAGAGTGGCACTGAAATTCCGAAAGGAAAATTACTGAGCCTGGAAACTATTCTAAAGCAAGTATCTCAATCCTCCTTATCTCTTTCTTTCCCCCAATGGAAAACAAAATGCCTCTGGCTCTCTGTAGGTTCTCCTCAGGTTCAGTATGTCTGTACTTTTCCGGACTGACTCAACACACCTCGTTTTGCTGTTTTGGGACAATACCTAGGAATTTTCCAGAGACTTGCTTTGAAAAGTTTCCTACTTATTTGTAAAGTGATAAATGAAGAAATTTATTTATTTATGAATCATTAGTGTATTATTCCATGGCTGACAATCCGGGGCAGATTTTTCTTGTGCAAAAGAGCCAGAAAGTGTCTATTAGAACAGGCTGGCTAGAAAAATTGTCTGATACTATAAGAATTTCCCCAGTGTAATGGCTGTAACTTTGGTAGGATAGAGATGGGATGATGTGTGCTTACAGCAGCTATGTGCAATGGCAAGGGAAAGTATTGATGCAGAGAGAGAGGACCAGCTGGGAAGTTATCAGGCCACTGCAACCAGAAACAGTGTGGTGTGACAGAGGCACAGCAAGACTTGTTCTGGTTTAGCTTTGCAAAGGTTCAGAATCCCTGAAGTGTCTGATGCCTACAGCTGTACGCTATACATATGTACCTAAATCTAGGAAAAATAACTAATTAGAAATCAGATGAGGCATTTAAAAAAGCTCAACTTGTTAAAAGTGCTTTTTATGAATTGTTTTTGAATACAAGAATGTTCTTCATGAAGTCCCATTCAATAAGTCATACAGGATGAGGGGAGCAGATTCAGCCCTTAAATGTATCTGGTGTAACCCGCACCAGGCCAGGAACAGTCCCACAAGGCCCTGTCCCCTGGAGACCCCCTTCAGAGGCACCATTACTCTCCCTGCTTCCCCGCTGCTCTAAGGGAGCAGCAATTTGCTGCCAGCCCACAGTGGCAGCAAATTATTCCAATATCCTCAGTCCTCCCCCAAATCCCTTTTATACTGCTTGTATTTTGAGACGATAGGGGAAGAATCTTCTCAAGAGATAACACATTGAAAATAAATGTTAGCTTCTATAAAAGGTACAACTTTAAGTATGCTATGCTCACTGCATTTATTTAAGGATACAAGTTCCTTCAAGCAAAATGTCAATATTTTATTTCCCCCAAACTCTGAATTGTTATTTTAGTTGAGGATTAAATCAGTTCTCCGGTTTTATTTGCTAATTGCAATAAACCTTCTCAAAGGAATGTAATTTGAAAGTTGTTTTAAATGCAGATGACACTAGATTTCAGTCTACAGAGTAAACCAGATAAATGCTTGCTAGTGGTTACTAGATTTACTTTTCCAAACTCCCCAAGTATTATGTTTTATGAAGAACTGAGTCATTCAGTTATACTTGCACCATGACAATGATAACTAGCATGGTGCCACGGAAACCGGAAAAATGCATTTAGGGTTGGGCTTATGCATCACAGAACAGAATCAATCTTCCTAATTAACTGCAAATTAGCAATCCCAAAATGAGTGGGATCAACCTGTCTTCACTGGCCAAGAATCATGTTAAGTATATAGCTTCCTCTAAGTGCCTCTAAATTACATTTACGCCTGTATAAAGTAACATTCTTTTAATATAATGCTGCATTAGTGTCACTGTTCTCAAAATTATTGCACTGTTTTAAATTTCAACAGATAGGTAGACAGAGAGAAAGATAAACAAATTAATAGGCAGTTATGGAGATAGTCTGATATTTTGTTATTCAGGGCTCAGAGTAGCTCATAAATCACAGTGAAGCCACAAACAAGGTACTAATTAGCATAAGTCTCTGGAAAGAAAAGTTTCTCTTGAATGGTGAAATTCTTTAAGGCCACTGAGCAGTAGCTATTAATAAAGATAAAAATAGTAAATGCAGAATAGAAGATAAAATGCAAAAATAGGACACAGTAGATACTTGATTAATTCCATCCCTAATGATCAAAATTGCCAAATAATGTTAGGCTAAAACTAACATTACTGATATACTGTTTTTACTCTTTAGGGTGTATGATCAAAAAGATCTTGGGTATTGTGAGAGTACAAAGGACTGACCTTGGGTGAATTAGCTTAATTAGTTAATGCTTGTAAAGCACTGGATGGGTGTTAAGTATTAATTAATTATTAATTATTATTGGGTAAAGATGGGATTTGGAATCCCATCGCTCATACATGTGCCCCATCCTTCATACAAAAGCTTCATTGGGGCCTCACTGTTCTCTGCTTGCCAGCGTGATCTCAAAAGTCTCAGCAATGGTTTGACAGCCCCATTTGTAAGGAGAGGGGGAACAGGGAGACTTCGTCAGCCTGACCCAGTGACTGAGTGAGAAGTTGGACTTAGAGACTTTATTTTCAAGTTTCTTAGTGTTTTGCTTTGTGACTTGATGAGAGAATTTGCATTTCTAAGCTGAGGTAAGTTCTGAAGTTCCTCAGTGAACTGAAGCTTAAATTTCTAAATGCCCAAGTTTTTCTGTATGTAATGTAAGGTTAAAAATGCTTAACCTACAGTCTTGCTGTGAGACTAATTTTTTTTTCTCTTTTGTCATTACCTAATAAAGGCCATTATCTGTATCTTTTATTTTCATGATTTATACCGGTTAGTGCTTAGAGTGAATTGTTTGCTTTTAAATTACAGAGGATCTCTGAAGAGCTTACAAAAAACACCTCCTCAAAATTATTCTAAGGTCTCCTTCCCAGTCACCTTTGCCCAGAACCATTCTTGACAGAATATTATTAATGTTCATTTCTGTTTTTTTCAGAGTTCTTCAAATATTAGTGACTGTAAATCCCCCTAATACATTGACTCTGAGGCTAATATTTTGTTTTAATTTTAGTGTGGTACATAACTATTGGCAAATAACATTGAAAGGAATGCAACGTTTAAATACGTTTTACTTCACATTAGCATTGTCCAATTTCTCATGTTTTAAATTTTTCTGCCTGACTGCAGCCTGGAAGAAAATACATGCTGGAATAATTATATGAACAATTTAGATTTAAACATATTGAATAGCAGAAGAGATCATGTCCGCCCATTTGTGTTTTTCCCCTTTTCTCCATACTAGTCTCAAAGATGAGTAATTTCTCTCCTTAGAAGCATACCTAATAGACAAAGCTCTAATGCTTAGAAGGGGGTGAAGGGAGGGAAACGCTTTATTACTACTGTTCAGATCAATACATAAAAATATCAAGATGATAGAATAATTAAAACACACACAAAGTAATTCATCAACAACCTTTCACTCCAAAATGCACTTGCCTTGGAACCTGTTTTCTGATCCCTGATGTTTTAACTTGCAGGGATTTGAGACAGCTCCCAGCCAACACTTTCCCACTTAGCTTACAAGCCTTGTTTTCATTCACAAACAAGAAATTGTATTGGCCTTGTGATGCTTATGCTTCATGCGTTTTCATCACTTCCCTGCTCTTTGTCTGATGTGAGATGCTACCAAGCAGGGAAACTTACCTAAGAGCTAAGGGGAAAGAGAAAAAATTCTCTACTCTATTTGACAGGTGAGAAGTTCAACATCAGCTAAGCTGCTGATAATTTTAGGCTGTTGCTTATTACATTCTGAATGTTTAGAAGTGCTTATATAAAAATGAAATAACCACTCCTACTGTAATGAAAAGACTGAAGTGTGTTTGAAATATTCTGATGATTAAAAACAATATTAAAACTTATTTTGACTTATTTAGTGGAAGTGTTTCTACTGTTCTCACTTCAGACTTGGATCGTGAGGAATAACACTGAAGATGCAGAGCATCGCTTCCTGCATTCTTCGAGTTGACTCTGTTCAGATAATTACCTGACTTGCATTCCTGTTTTGTTTCCCAGACCCCCCCCCCAAATCTTTCTTTCCTAATGACAGAATTCCAGTTGCAGTACTTAAAATGAGCCCAGTATTTCTTAGAAAGCATTCAAATCCATCAGATTAGTAACAATTTTAAATATAATATGAGTTGAGCTTGGCAGTTGTTACAGGTAAGAACTATGGATGCCTGAAGGCTACTGAGTTAGGTCTTCCTGGAGTTTGATTCTGTATTAATGTAGCAGAAAAGCTAGGAATGATTTACGCACTAAATAGGCTCCAGCTTATACAAAAGACAAAACCCCTTCATTATTTATCATTTGCTCTGTAAATACTTTCAAGCCTATGAAGTCCTACTTTCATTCCTGTTATTTTGTGTTAGGGTGACAGGCAGGGCATCGGCTAAGGATCAGTCTCCCTTGTGCTAGGCTAAATGTACTGGTAAATACTGAGCCCTCACCCCGAAAGGTTCCCAACCTGCATTTCAGACAGAACTCATAGGGAGGTGTGAGAAGGGGGTAGCGGTTTAGGAGGATTAAGTAACAACAAAGCAAACAGTTTAGCAGAAAAGCAAGAGTCACTTGCCTAACCAAAGACAGAGGGGAGTGATCCATAGGCACAGGCAGAGGCAAGCTTTATGGAGGCTTTTAAAAGAGGGTAAGGGTTAGCTTTACGTTTTTGGCAGGGAAAATTCTCCCCACACGTGATGGGGGACATTAACAGAACAGAATGAAGTTGTACTTTTTTAACTTTGATTCTCTAGTTACTAAATAAACTAGGATGCAAACCTTCTGTTATCAAAGTCAAAGGGAGCAGCATGACCTTTTAGTTCATGAGAGCAATCTAGCCTTGCTCCAGTAATCTTCAAAATATCAATACTCTATTTTTTCCCTTTCTCCTGGACCAACAGAGAATCTTGATGGCAGCCACCCAAGGCTGAGACCACTCCTATCTCCTTCCACTACCTCTAGCAGGGTGCTTTAGAACTGAAGGAAATTCACAGTGTAGCTGTACTTTTTGGTGTTGAGCTAGTCAAATTCTGAGCAAAATTTTCACAACCTCAAAACCTTAAAAACACCTTACTCCAGTGTAAGTATCTAATTTCAACTAAAATGCAATTATTTAAAAGAGACCTAGCTACATATATCTGGCAGACTCTGAGCCTAAGTGACATAGGCACCTAAGCCTATTTGATTTTCCTTAGAACGTGATATTCAAAGTCACTATAAGCTTTAAAAAATACTTCTGATTTTTCCCCTTCCTTTTATTATAAAAGGTAAAATTACTTAACAAATTAAGAGAGAAAAAGAGATTGAGTAGTGTATTTCAGAATTGCCACTAAAAGGAAACCAGCTAGTAGCTGCCATTACTTGAATTACTTAGCCTGAAAAATAACTTAGCTTGGTTTCAGATTTTCAAAATTAAACCTCCAAAATATTCACTCTTGGGATGAAAATAAGCATGAAAATTTCAGCTCAGAATCTAATTATTTCAAAGAGTTATTGGTCACTGAAAATAAGTGCTGTTTAAAATGAATGTCATTTCCACTACTGCTGTAATAAGAACAGCTAATGAATAAGAGAATTATAACAAGAATGAATAAAAATTATGAAGCTTGATATGGAGAATGCAGTATGCATTCTTCAGTAAGCAAGCCTTAAATGAAATACTATTTTTATTAGAAGATAATATATTATAGTAATAAATTTAAAGCAAAATTTTTTGCAATGAAAAATAGTAACTTTGCTAATAGCGTTATATGAACCTATTGCAGAAACTGTACTGTACTTGTATTCCTGATCTCTCTTAGTTCCTCCATGTAAAGAAGTGGCAATTGTAGTACTACCTAGCATCACAAAATATGCCACTGTTATTATTCCCATTTCTAGAGGGAGTAACTGAGGCAGAAAGAAGTGAAGTGACTTGCCTAAACAGCTCAAGGATACAATGAGGAAAATGCCCCATGTCTACTTAGTCTCAGCATACCATTCAGTTGGCTACACTGCCCCTTCTACTGGCTACTGCTTAGGACTACTTGATCTTAGCATTTGAAACTCTAGGATTTCAGTAGGATAAAACCTTTTTATCCTAAGGTACACCTTATTTATTTGCTATTACATTATTTGATATATGTTTGATTTTTTTTTAAATAAACAAATTGTAGATGTTTGAACAAAAGAGCACAAAAGTTTATTATTGCAAAGAATAGGAACTGTAACTCCTCCGCAGACAGGAATTCTGTAGAGGACAGCATCTTTTTCTTTTATATGGAATCCATCAAGGCCTTTTGTTCTTAGGGATTTCTACATGCAGACTATCATTTTCTCTAAATCTTTTTCTCTGTCATTGTTTATGAGTGAGAACAGCCTGATTTGTGGATATAAGAAAAGTCATGCAATGAAAAATCTCTGCTGGCAGAGACTCTGTGTTCCCAACTGACTCACCTTCTTATAGTTAGTGAAAATAAACACTGAGCCAATGCACCAAGTTCTGTACTCAGAGAAGCTTCCTCTGATGTGAGTAAGAGCTGGTACAGGAAGTCCTCTGGGCTGGAAGTAGCCACCATGGTGATGTGGGAGCTGTACTATCACTTCCCTGCCACATGGCAGAGCACAGGCCACCACACATGGTCCCAACAGGCAGCACCAGTCCTGTAGCCCTTCAGTGAATCCACCCCTGTTCCTCTGAGGAGACTCTAACTGCAGGCTATGTTGCTTTTCACTTTAAAGGCTGCATTGTCTGACTCCAAGTCCAATGGTGGAGGTTGGATTGCAATGGTGGAGTTTGGAAGGTTATGGATGCAAATCCCCTCTACCTTTGCTCTAGTCCAACCAGTATAACCAACCCCAGCTTCTACACTGACACATCTACAGGACGTGCAGAGTTTGAAGTTTTAGTACAAAGAAACTTCACAGAAGTTGAGAACAAAAAACAAAAATTACAAGCTATAAAGAGAAAAAGGCTTGCTTCCTTACCTCCATGCTTGAATATTCACAGATGGCTAACTACATTTCCATCTAACTTACCAAAAATAATTTTATTGTAAGCTGTGTTGAAGTGTAAGGTGTGTCAAAAGATATTTCACTGAAAAATGAATAGGTAAAGTATTTCGGACAAGAAACAGATCCAACCCAAATCTAACATAATAAGAAAAATAAAAATAAATTCTCCAAAGAGCAGCTTGTTTTTATGGTGTTACAAGTTCAGTACTATGGCCTAGGAAATTAGGAACAAGAAATCAACCAAAAAGCCCAAGCAGTGTTCACTTAGAAATATAACCTCAAACATAACTACATAGCACTGCAACCATAAACTAACGTATTAAGTTCTCCTTAATTCAGTAAGTATTTGACTAACACCTTTGTACAGTTTTTCACACTGCAACATGTAGTCGACACTGCTTTCCTGGAGCTAACCAGAAAGACATATAGGACTTGTTTTACATCCCATTTCTTCACAAACCTTATATAATGACTTCCTGTGATGGCCAATTTCAAAAGTTGAGGTTGGCAGACCCTCTTTAAAGAAGAGGTTGGATTCATTAACTCTGTGATGCACCAAAAGGTAGAGCACAGGGACAATTTAGGGTAGAATAATTTAGAGTGTGAATATACATGATGTCAGCTATACCTTAGTAACTACCTGTGCATGCTCACCAGAAAATGGAACCATATTTATCCCATCTTCAAGGGGGAAACTGTCTTGAATATGCTGCATTTATCATGAAGTAAGAACATGCACATAAGCAATTATCACAGAGTGGCTGTCAAGATACAATACACATCCTAATTTACTTCATGGCGAGTTGTGTGTCCATAACCTGTTCTGTGAATCTTCTAAGATGCACAAGATGATTGCTCGTAATATGAGCCTGCTTTGCTGACATTTTCAACTGTTGCATCTGAAATACAAGTGCCTT
The DNA here is from genome assembly GCF_036370855.1 of Dromaius novaehollandiae. Lineage (NCBI taxonomy): Eukaryota > Metazoa > Chordata > Aves > Casuariiformes > Dromaiidae > Dromaius > Dromaius novaehollandiae. The sequence continues at coordinate 35,195,060 of NC_088102.1, forward strand.
CAGGAAGTGATGGATGAGCTAAATGGAGGTGGATGTACTTCTCCCATTTTTGCTAGTTTGATTCTTCAGGAGGGCCAAGATTTCACCTTGTTGTCCTAAGAATGTGTTTTTCTGTTCTCGATCATATTTCTATTCAGGATACAGGTAGATGATCATAAGCCAATGGGTTACTATATTCTAATAAGAAAGCACTCATCAACTAAGCCTCAGTAAGTGACAAGCTGCACACTGCTAGTCTGATCTCATTACATAGTAATATGTTTGCTTTAGACCACTTCTTGGGGGATAAATGCAAGAGGTAAAATCAGGAATATAGTCTAATAAGGCACCAGACCTGAAGGCCCAGTGAAGAATGTGCATGGAGCAATGTGAAGTGCTTAAAATTATAGTTACTGAGAACAAGAGACTACAAGCTCATGAAATCCTAATCCGAAACTTGAAAATTGGTTTGGACTGAACTTTTAAAGATAGAAACTGCACAGAGACAATGAATCATTACTGTAATTCTGGGTAGGCAGACCTGGGCCCAAGTTCATCCTGCATAATTTTAGGGCTGGAGGGTCACTCCCACCCACCACAAAGAAAAGTAAGTACTTTCACTGGGCAATTTAGCCTGTGATCTGAGCTGCCCTATAAAAGTGCTACTCTTTGTGTTGATTAGAGAAGGGCAAGTATGCTCCTAATTTAAGTGCCCACTTAGCTGCTTAGTGCTAGGTCGGATAAATGTGGACTAGAACCAAGAACAATGAACTGAAAGCTTATGTCATATTTTGCAAGGTACTACATGGCATGCTACATGCTGAACTCAATGCACTGCAGCAGAATTCAAATGATAACAGTGTCAAACTGGGAGCTTCCTCTGGCCACCAATAAGCAAACAGAAAACAGAAAGGCCAGCATGAACAGTTGAGTCAGAAGATCAGGATCATTCCCATGAGGATTAGTCTGCTGCAATTCAGGAGAAGGACAATATGCCACAGATCAGTTAAGAGAAACGTAAGCTGAGCCAGAAGCACTGCATAACAAAGAAACCGTGCACCTATAGCCGTAATATGTAGATGATCAGGTCTGAGTCCAAGAATAAAATTGACACATGAAGCAATAGCAAAGAAACAGTCACACAGTGCTCATACACAGCAGCTGAACAGAAGCAAGACAGAACTAGAAAGACTAAACGTAACTACAAAATATCATCCAGAACACCCTGCCTGTGCCAGGATGAAGGGGTTTTATGAAGATCCATCAGATACCTTCACATTGGAGCACCTGAAGAGGCAAATAAACAATACAGAGTTCCAGCATAAAACCAATTAGCAGTATGAAGGCAGCAGCAAAGTAGAAGAAAAAAGAGATTTTCATAAAGGGAGATAAGAAGTGACTTGATCAAAAGTCAGCATACCCAAGGTATTTTAATGTCTCAGAAGCTGCAAGGGGGTGGTATGGATGCCATGTCTCTAAATTGAACTATATGCAAGTAATTTTTGGTCCCCAGTAGTTGAATGCACATTGTCACAAAAGTCACAATAGCTAGTAACTGTTGAAAAGGAAAAAAAAGGTAGTAATTGCTTGGAACTTGGAAGATCACAGGTGGTAAGAGGAAAGAGTTTGGAGATGGCCCCAAGAAGTCTTTCGGTGTACACATAGTGTGAAGCCTAGCTGTTGTTGCAATATCTCTGTAAATAGTTCTTCTGATACAGAGCCAGATTAATTTCGGGAGCATGGAGTTCTTTTGTGTACCAGCACATGGTATACAAAACAGCGACTATGTTTATTCATTCCCCAGCCAGGATATGGCAAAGCAATCTCCTTCCGCACCATGCGACTGCTGCGTCGTAATTCAGCCATCAGGAAGTGCCTACAGAGTCAGGAGCCATCAGCAGCCACTGCTGCCTGGAGTCACAGCGTATCACCTCTGTGACACATCGGAGCCTCAAAGGCTCGTAAAGAGAGTGCCCCCAGGCCACTCCCAAATTCAGGTCTTCTGTGTGGCAGTACTGCTGAACCACGGAGGTGGCTTAGCTTCAGCTGTCAGAACTGGGGTGTTTTGCTGTCTGTGCATAAAAACACCATTTTCAGACTGTGCAGAAAAAAAAAAGGGAAAGAAAAAAGCGCAAAGCGACACTTCCACTTCACATAGCAAATCTCTCAAACTAATCAGTCATAGGGGAGGCCAGGTGTCATTTTTGACATATTATTTAACGTCTTGCCTGTTGTTTTATTCCTTTCTTTTTCTAGATAGATGCTGTTTTACTAATTAAGGAAAATGAAATTTCCAATGCTTAGAATTCAGGGGTGGCCTCCTCTGTGAGCCAATCTCTCTGTTCTCCTTGAACAATTTAAAAATAGAATCTAGGATTTATTTTTTAATTGATATCACTTTGTCTAGAGCACAAACACACATGGCTGTAATTCAGTGAACTCCAGTGTTCCTCTTGTGCCAAATTGATAGGATAATTTTATTATGAGTGGAACAATGACTACAGGGAATGAGAGAGAATCTCTCAGAACTACACATAATTCGGTTGACTAAATGTAATACTTGCATTATATCAGTAGGTAATGAAAACAGTGCTGAACACTGGCAAAGCTTAAACCACTTCAGATTCTAGCTCCTGTCAAAAGGCCACACCATAAATCATACCCAAATCTTATTTAATGTCAGAAGCCAGTAATCTGACAGAGTGCAATGGGGTGTTTGGATCGGAAGATGTATACCAAGTCATGTGTTCCGTAGTCTTTGTAATCACAGGGTCACATAATCCATCTATGGATTTTAATAAGTAACTTATTATGTTCCTTTTAGCGTTAATTATTTTACACATCACTCATTCCCGGTTTATTGACATTGTTTTAATATCTTTATCACATAAAATTACCGGTATAGCCAATCTATATTAATTACAAATACTCAGCCTGTGGAGAGATTCTGTGTTCTTTTCTTTTCATGCCAAAATGTGTAAGACATAACAGGGTCATCATCACATTAGATCTTGATTATTTTTGTGATGCAACCAGTCTCTACTAGCCCTGTCAACAGTGGCAAGGTCAATGAGCAGTTATTGATGATTTTTGATCAGCAATTCTCAACTGATTTTTTTTTTTTACTGAGTTTCTTTGTGCATCTGAAAAGGGGTCAGAGCCGAAGGGCTCGGGGTTCTTTCTGCTAACTTCTGCTAATCTGTAAGGGAATGTGCAAACACCCTGCTGGAATGGGAATCTAAATACCTAACCATCATATGTATGGAAAACAATACAAGTCTGTTATTTTGGTTAACGGAAGACGTTTCTTCTGGTTGAATAAGCTAGTATTTTGCATGATGTTTTTCAGCTTCTTTACAAATCGTGCTGGTTACTTAAATTTTAAAGAACTTCTAATTAAACCGCACCATTACCCTTTCTGTAATAAGTAGAATAATGTTTTGTTCTGCCCCCCTAACTGAGAATTAAGAAGTGCTTTGTGTTTCTTGGATTAAGGTGAGACTGACCAGAGGTTACTATTTTGAACCATGGCTGCATTCATTTTTCTCAGCAGCATTTGCACAAATGAATTTTCGCTTGCATGAATGTGGATAAATTCATTCCAAGCCCATCCGCTTAGCAACAAAACAGTGTCTTTTTGGGGTGGAGTGAGTGGGCAGAATCATTAGTAATAGCTTCCTGCTTTACCTTGATCATTTGTGCTACAGACTTGTATCTTTGCACCAATCACTATGCTCCCGTAGTAGCGGAACAGGCAGGCTGGGCTGCAGCTTTTTTAGTAGTGCTCATGCTAGGATTTTCCCATTGGATCGGGGATCCAGGGGATTGTAACCCCTACCTCACTCCAGTGCTGTCTTGCTCATTAACATGCTGATAATGTACAAAGACAAGTACAAATAGAGCACTGCTTAAGTAATATGCAAGAAGTTCCAGCTTCCTGTACCGTCCTTTCCACCCACCGCCACAGTGGAGGTTTCAGAGCCTCTAACTGCAGCCTTGCAAGCGCGGAATGACCAAATATCCCCACAACATAGTGACTGAGTGTTTATGAAAATAACACTGATGATCTGTCACAGATAATAGAAAATCAGAAGGCACTGTCAACTCCGTGGTCGCTTAGGCCTTGCAATTAGAGGGCCCTACTCCAAAAGGGACAGGTAGGAATATTAGTGTGATGCTTAGTGGTCACACTTCACAGAGAGCTCAGCTAGAGTAAGAGCCACTTCAGCCTGGTAGGGTTCTGCGATAATAATAACCTTGGCATGAAGATGTCTCCTTCAGCTTTCTGATTTGCTTTGGGGCACAGACCCGGTTCCCTCTTTTGCTCTTCCATACACTCGTGAACTAGATTAGCTCAGAACTCAGCTCAGGGTCTGGAGAATATGCTTTGCTGTGTCAGTCCAGAAGCAAAACAGTGGAATTCACATGGAAAATACATGTGAAAAACAGCTTCGCTGTCCTTCAATGGCAATCACTGTATGTTAATGGCAGTGCAACACCTTGAAGAAATCCTCACCATTAACTAAGAGCTGTGGTCCAGAAGACCTCCAAGGACATATTCTACACTCTGACTTCAGTACCTACCTGTCGAAAGCTGTGGGTCAAATACAATTAAATAAAAACAAAATCAGAAAAGCCCTAGCTAGGATCTTTGCTGTTGCAACTACATGTAACATACAGTTACTTTCCTCCAAATGTGACAGGATGAAAGTTTTAAAATCTTATCTTCACCCATATCACATTTTTCTACTATGCATTCTAATAGCGATATTTCAGGGAAAGACCTGACTCGAGAGGCCTGCGATCTTTTTTTTTTTTAAAAAGTAAAATTCTCTCTGTTTTTGCCAACTTGCCACTTCCTAATTCAAGAAGTTGTTCACAGGCTGTCCATGAGAGATTGAAAACTTGATAACATCCTTCCTCTTGTTAGTAAAACTGTTGTACAGCTACTTTCTTGTAGACAACAATGAGAAATGGAATCACATGGTTTAGGTGACCAGTCACAAAATGGAAGAAGCGAATAATGAATGCATGCAGGGAACTGATTTTGCAAGCAGTCTCAGGCTCGGATGTATTTACATGAAACACTCACCGAATAATCAACAATTTCATGAAAAGGAAAAAAAACAACCCTGATGGAATAAACTACTCATTAAGAAGAGATTTCTCCACTTTATCCCTAACCACGTGTTTCTATTATTTACAAATTCCTGGGCAAAAATGAAACAATATTGTGAAATAATTGACACTGTATGGTCAATTTGTTAGTGCGTATTAAGAGGGGAGGGAGGAACTATGGCAGGATTTGGTCCTTCACCTCTTCAGGGCAAAAAATCCCACCTATTTAAGCCAGGGCCCTAGAGGGATTTCAGAGTGGTGAAAAGCTGGAGAATGCCATGGTGACGGATGTTCCTCTTCAGACACACACCTCCCTTTCCTGACTTGAAAAAGAAACTGGATCTTTTGGCAAGCACCTTCGATCTATGCTCTTTCCAAACTATAGGTCATTTCCTCATATAAGGATTGCACCGAAACCACTGCACTGATTAATAATGCATTTATTTTTACCTGGGAGCTTTAGCCACATTTGAATTCTGTTTTTTTGAGGTAAAAGGCTAGTGTTAACTCACAGCACCACCACTCCCTCACTAATTGCTGTTAAAGTTTTTTTGCTTATCAGTGTTTTTTAAGGAAGTTTGCAACTCAGGAGGTCAGCTTTAAACAGACTGAAACACCAGCCTATAGTGACTAATATAGAAGATAAGATATGTCTGGAAACACATGGAAAATATAATATCTCTCCCTATTTACCTTGCAAGGTATAAAAAGAGATATAAAACCTGCTTGTGTTTCCAGCCAAATACTAGAACAATGCCGATCTTGGACAAGGGCTGGGACACAGCAGCAAGTCTGAACTGAATGAATAGTCAGCAACAATGATTATGAGTCATATACAAAGAGTATGTTTTCTACTACAATCACAATAAAACAATGAAGCAGGAATTGGAACTTGAAGCAAGGACAGCAAAAGTGTTCTTAACCAGAAATTCTAAAGCAGCGCTTTCTCTCTTTTCTCTGCTGCTAGTGTTCAGTACTTTTCTGTAAAGGGAGAAATCTGAAATTGTTCACATAGAAAAGAAGATATATTTCTCTCTTCACTGCTAATCTATGAGACCTCCTGCAACAGAACTCGAACTATGACTAGAAAAACCCCTCATGTCATGCAAACTCTCTCATTCTGGCATTTTTCTATTTCCAAAGCTCTCCAAACCGTGCGAACCCAAAGAAAATATAATGAAAATAAATCTCTCAAACTTACATTACATTTTCATTTATGAACTGTGAACTAGCTAGATGAACAATAAGATTCCACTCCAGGATGAGGTATCAGGTAAGTATAACGAGACCCTTTTCCTGCAGAGGGGAAAACTGAATCAGAGAGGAATTAACTCTCAGAGCACTGGCTAATTCTTACATGCTTAAGCCAATGTAGAAGGATTCTTGGAGAGCTAATAGAGTATACCATACTGGGAAAAGTAAAAAAGCTTAACCTTTAGTAAATTCTTCAATGAGTAATCTAGGCCCAGAGCTATATTCCTAAATCCCTTCAGTTTCAGCTACTCCCACAGGCTGTGACCAGAAGAGGGCCATATAGGAGGAGGCTATGCTGGAATTCACAGAGGAACTTTTTTGGACTGAGAGAGATAAGCAGGCCAGTGTCACAGGCTATCATGAAGAAATGCATGAAGGAGACACCTCAGGAAAAAAAGAGGAGGGAGCGGAAGAAAACTCACATCTACTGTGTGTTAGGAATTTAAACGCTTGCATAAAATCAAACAGTAAGGCCACGTTACAAGCAGAAACAAATGTCCTGTTTTTGAGTCACTGCCTTGGCTGCTCCTTCTTGGGAAAGCTCCACAGAACCCCCCCTGCCCGCCCCAAATTAGTGAAATGCAACAGCAGTGATGAGGCACAATGACTGTATTTTGGAGTTTCTCACTCCATTCTCTACCCTGCAGTTTGGCACCATCTCAGCTAACACGGATGAACCTCCAAATGCAAACAGTAAAATATTAGCAACTTTCAGACAGTTTCTTTTCCTTCCCAAGTCTTTTGAGTGAGCAGCAAATGCTTGACAAACCTCTTCTTAAGCAAGCCCAGTGAGGCTCACTGCTGTCACTAGGGGACAAGTCTCTGGTGAATCATTGCCTGCAGTGCTAGCCCAAGAGAAAAGATGCCTTTTAAAGGAATCTAAGTGCAGAAACAAAAATGAATGAGGGGAGGGAAGAAGATGTATCCAACACATGGAGTCCGAATGGAAAATATACTATGATAAAAATATGTTTCTTGATTACAAAATGATTTCTGTAGGTTTAGTTCACATAAAGAATAAACCTGCCAAGTAGAAGAGAACTGAGCAAATGTGGTCTGTATTACAAATAATATGATGCTGAAGTGCAGAAAGAGGAACCTGTGCCCAGTGCATGATTTGTAGACGGTGGGATTTATTATCCTGCCTTCTGATGGGTGGGAGAGGGATAATGAAAATCCCAAGCATCAAGAGCAATGGAAAGCTCCATCGTATATCTGAACATGATGATTAAATAATCAGTGATTTCTGAATTGGAGCTATAGTATTACGCAGTCGGGGATGATCACATTTCTCTCCAATGTTAGAGCTACCTGCATATTTTTGTGCAAGTTTATTTGAATTATGCAAATTTGTTGCATTGCTTTATTGTTCTTCTTTAAGAGCAATCAGGAATAGGAATCAGACAGAAATATGTGTCCTGTGATAATATAGTGGAAATCCTTATTTCAGACTTCCTTCACATGTTTCTCCTGCACACAAGAGGCACAAAGGAGCTAATGCAGTTGAACTTAAAGGGTTTCTAATAAATGTCTACTCGGAGCTGGCATTCCCTTCCTTTTCCTCCCTTCTTTGTTTACTGTTAAAAGACCCTGGCTGTTGAGTTGTTTGCACAGTGTTGGAGCAAACCTAAATTTCTGGAAGCAGCATTACTCTGAACACGGGTTACTCTTTCCAGAAATGCTCATTTGACACAGCAGGGGACAGAGGCACAATGGCAATGGTACTGTCAAAAATTGTAATTTTAGCGTCAGAATGGGCATTTCACCAATCTGTCCCAACACTTCTAAACAGAGGAAGCTGGCAATACAGCCTCTCTTTCCAAACGCAAGTGGTGCAGCTGCACACTCAGCGCTGATACATCCAGCTTCCTCCCACACCCCTAATTCCAGACACAGAGAGGCTTTTTTTTGTATTTGCACCAGTGTTAATCAGGAAAACTGTGCTAAAGCCAGTGATGTTTCACCAGCAAAAACAAAACTGCAAGTAAGTGGAAAATCAAGTCTTTCTGAAATTCATTCAACTTACTGTACAATTTTTCTGGTTCAACCTGAAGAACATGATTTTTAAAAGGGCCTCAGCCTGGCCTCCTTTCCTAGAGGTGCAGTTTTGCATCTGCAGTCAGTTAAAACCACAATTAATTACAGTCACAAACCTTGCCAATTACACATCCAAATGTCTGATTTGTGGAGCAGTTGGGTAGTTAGGTAACCACAGATAGGACTTGCATTTGAAATGGAACTTTGAGCCTGGATACAAAAGTTAGTATTGAAAATTGAATGCTGTTTCCATTTTTTCTATAATTTATGCTTCTGTCTTCTCTTTTTTTTTTTCCTCATAGAACTAATGATGTGACTGTGACGACAGAGAGGAAAACGATGAGCTAAATCAGACCTAGCCAGAAACAGAAGTTCGCTGCTGTTGCACACTGGGAATGAATTTGGCTTTACTTGTTAAATATCTATATCTGTGTTTACACCATGGCTCATCCAAAACCTTATGGTTGGGAGACAAAGCAGGAATAAAGGAAGTTTTCCCTTAAGGCTAGCTGAACTGGAAGTCTGTGGCTATACTACACAATTTCACTAGCCACTGATTTGCTAGGAAAAGAATTATAAGTATAGATTACTACTACATGAAGTAATTTGAAAGTTGAAGCAATGAACTACAGTGTAAATAATTTAACTTTTTTGGAGAGATAGCAGGGAAAGTTGAGCTCATGGCTAGCTGGTGGATCCAGCAGATCTGTTACTGACAGTGGAGGTTGCAGCAGTAAAATCCATCTTCTGAATAAAAATGTTTCCTCTTTAGACAAGGTGACACTATATAGAAATGGCTTATTCATATGGCAGCTATTCATATTACATTTATAAGCATAAGAAATTGCTGACTAGAGAAAGGCTATTTGGTTCAGCAAGCCTTTTCCCTTTCAGTATACTTCATCCTCACCTCCCTGGTTTATCACTATATCCTTCAATCCTTTCTCTCTTGAGATAAAAGCGTCCAGCTGTCTCTTAAACTCATTTAGATTACTTGCTTCGCTGGCCAATTATTCCATATGTTTACTACTGTTTCAGGCAAAATTATTTTACTCAATTCCCAGTTTACTCTTGATTTTCAAGTCTTGCAATGTGTTTCCAAGGCTTTGGACTCCTGATTTTAACCTAGTGTATGTTCATCTTCTACATTGTTGCAAATTGAACAGAAAATTTTAATAGCTTTAAAAGCCACGATTAGGTCAATAGTCAACTTTTCTACAAGCAACAGAGTTAGATCAAGTCTAAATCCAAGACATTAGCTCCCTCTTATTCAAATAGCCTTTTCTTCTTTCATTTAGTTCCTCCAGCCTCTCACCCCACAGAGATATCTGTTTTCTTGTTGATTCCCTGAGGGGTTCTCACTGGAACTACTAGGTTCAGCTCAGAGGGATCCAGCATTACTTTGTCTTTGCCAGTGAGAATAAACTCATCCTTTTTAGATTTTGCTCATCAACATTATTCTTGAAGGGACAATTTCAAAGCTGGAATACAAGAAAAAGCACAACCTTTCTTGACAATGACTCCCAGATCACTTCTCACCTCATTATAGAACCGTTTGCAATACTGGTATGGAATGCATCTGATATTTGCAGTAATGTTGCAACAGCAACTGAGATTTCTCATGCAAGTTACAGGTACTCTAACTTTCCCAGCAAGGGAAGGGTTCCTTGGGCTTGATGAAAGTGGAGAGGACACATCCCCCCTCCTAGTAAGGAGCGGAGAGATATTCCCCTTAGAAGCTTATCTTTCATCAAATAGTGACACCTACATAAAACTATAGGTGGAATTTTGTTACCAATCACTGCAAACCAAACCGCATGGTTCAGTTCATGAACCTTTCATAAGCTAAACCCTGCAGCGTTTACATAGCATTACCAGACACATAATTAAAAAAAAAAAAAAAACAGTTGCTGCAACTGAAAGTCTAAAAAAGTAGTGTCTCATTAGGAATGTGCCCAAGGGCTGGAGTCTGGGGTTTGGGTTTGGCTCTGGCACTTTTCCCCCAAAATCAACAGGCCTCCACCCTGTCTCCAGATTTAATTCTGGGTCCTGGTGACTGATTTAAGTACTCTTGGGGCATCCTCATGAAACACATGGGGTTGATTCTTTTCTCATTTATATAATAAATACGAAGAGCAACAGTGGTTGGGAAATCTCCATCACAAATGAATGATTTTTAGCCTTTTCAATTTGTGGAGTCTTCATTTTCCATAGCACATGATTTCCTGCATAGCACATTTAAACCTACAGACACTAGGTTTTCTTTTTTTTAGTTATCTTCTGTGGATTTCCTTGACAGAAGGACTTATTCAAGGCCCATTGACCAAAATATTTCTATACAAAATGAAATTCTCAAGGAATTTTAGAGAAAATTTAGTGAACATGTTATGGAAAACCATTTTCATGTTTTCCAGTCAGGAGCTAGCCAGAAAAAAGCATCTGCTGCTTAACATAAGTAAAATCTTCATAGTTATTAGTTGTTTTTTGGAAAGATCACTAATATCTCATGAAGCAAGTGATGAGTAAATCTCTAAAAAAGGGTTTGCAACCTTTCCGGTTTTCAAAGTCCTAAAATGTTTCCAATGAAGATGTATAGTGAATTTAAGCAACTGAAAGTAGGCTAGGACTTTAGTCCATTTTTAGGGACTTCTCAGGAATAATCCACAGATTCCCAGATGGCAGACTACAGGTTGAAAACCACTGATCTACAGATATCATTTGGATAATCCTTCTAAGGTTTTAATATTCAGCTAAACTTGAACACTTTCCAAATGACAGTGTAAGACCAAGAAAGTCACGAGCACATTTTTTACTTGAGATTCCACATATATCTAGGCAACTGAATAACAATATAAAGCCCATAAACAAGTGAAAATGAAAAGTAATTTAAAAGCTGAAACTGTGTAGTGTCTACATGATGCTGAAGATACTGACTTTACAGAAATACAAAGAAGGAGAGAAAAATATATTTCAGCTTCTTCAATTTCAAATAAGGTTAATTTAGAAACTAGATTAACGTTTCTAATACATACTGCTAATGTTTTCTCCTATTTCATTTTCTATAGGACCACAGCAATAATCAAAGGTTTGCCTTTAATCATTCAAGCAAGACCTCCATAAATTAATATTTTCTCTAACAGTTATTTCTTTCAAGACATTTATTTACCAAAATCAAACATACACTCATTATATGTCTTAACACCAGTGAACCAGTTAGTAATGATTTTTTTTTAATTGAGCTGTTTTCCTAAAATTCAAGTTCTAGCTTCCTAGAGACATAAAGGGTAGGGTTTTTTACCTCCTATCAAACTGTCTGTCTATCCTCTATCTCACTTCCCACCAAAAAATAAATTAAATAATTTATTGTTATTAAAACCTGTTATTCCTCCTTAAATGTTACCTGGACCTGGAAATGGCAAAGTCTGAATTTCAAAGTCACATTAGATGTGAGAGCAGAATTCTACTATGAAGGACCTATAGAGCAAGAAGTTACTTAACAGAAGTTAAGTGTGCATTAAGAGTAAGCACACTACAGTGTACCAGCAATCTGGAAAAATGCCTAAAACTTTCACAAGTATTTTTTCTCCTTCACAGCCTTTACCTTCTCTCTCTCACCACAGTCTAACTGGGTGCTCAAGCATGCTGCCAACTTCAAGCACATTAAGTACTCCTTCGGCGATACAAGCATACAGTATTTTCAAATATAGCATCACACATATACATGCCTGAACCTAGACCTATATCTGGAAGTGTGATCCCTGTTCAAGGAGCTCTCCAATCCTGCCTTCAGCCAGAATTCAGAAAAGTACTCTTATTCAGGAAGGATGTTTAATCATATGCTTAACTTAAAGAGCGTGCTTGAGCTTCATTCAAATCAATGAGAAAGA
>NC_088102.1:35212334-35282334 GCF_036370855.1 Dromaius novaehollandiae
TTTTTTCTCATATGTTTCCAATGTGCTACTATTTTGTAAATGATACTAATAATCAGTCATCTGGAATTAGTTTTTAAAAGGGTCGAATATTTAATTTTCTATTATGTGCACTTTTAAAAGGAGGCACTGTTTAATGCCATCGACAAACTGACATTAAGCAAAGCAACATCACTTCACAGCAAAAAGGGTTAAATAGATTTGTATTAATATAGAAGTCAGGCTTTTAATATTCTGCAAATATTAACAAAGAAAGATGATAATGTTGAGTTAATATGGGTTAAGGATAAAATGAAAATAAATTTTTCTGATTGCTAAGTGTTGACACTTTTTTGGCTAGGCCCGCAGCCTTTTCTTGAAGGCTGTGTAATTACAGAAGGCTTTTCCCCTCCTTCCCCCTCCTGCTTCTAGCCCACATTAGTAATGACCCCTTCACTGCTTCAAAAACCACTAATAGTCTTCAGCAAAGGCAAGAAAAATGAACAGGATAAATTGGAATCCACAGTCAGTAATTTGCATCATATGAGGCTGCTTTGGCCACTCACACTCATTCCTGGCCATCAATCGTTCGCTGTCAGGTGCTGCACTCTGCCACCATGATAAATACTCCTCCTAACACTCTGATTCGTCCAAACAATGTAATTGTCCTCTATTCTCCTCTTGGTAATGGAGATAATGAATGACTGCACAAACAAGAAGGATTGCTCATCACAGACACAGGGGTGGCTTCAAACTGAAAAGCCTTGAGTACAAATTTTAATTGACTGAAAACACAGGTTGAAAGAAAAGAAATCCTGTATTCCACTTCCAAGCTTCAAGACAATCACTTCTGAGCTTTCCCTTTTCTGTGTGGGGAGCATATTTGTTACTAAAGGGGGACCATGAACACGGGCCCCCCAAAAAGGGTACAATGAGACTGCAGAAAATCCTGTCTCTGGAAAGCAGCCACAGAAATGCTGTCCAGCCTGCGATGCATGTAAAGCAACTCCTTACTTTAATTGCGTTTAATCCCAAACTGTGAGGAGATGGTATGATCAAAAAGCTCCTCCAAATGGAAACAGTTCCATTCAGTTAAATACTCATTGTACTGCAAGGAATAATATTTTTAAAAATTTCAGCAGAAATATAACCACACGTAAACAGAACTGCATTCAACAGCACAGAGCATGATGGAAATCAGTGAGCCTACTCAGTGTGAGAGCCATCCTGGAGCTATTAAGACATTTGAAAATTGGTACACACAAGATCAACACTTAAAAGCCGAGATCTTATCAAAATTCACCTTGCACAGATGGCTTTTATTATTTCTAATTAAGAGTGAGGGACAATAGCACAGCAACTTATTTAAATAATATTCTACATTTTGGGGAAGAGAGAGAGGGCTGGTGTTGTTCTCTGTTGTGTTCCCTTGTGTACCCCCCCCCCCCAACATCAGTGATTCTGCGGCTTTTAAATGTGAAGTGGACTGTTTATCTGAAAGTGTTCTGGCAGACCGCCACCATATTTCTAAGATTAAAGAAAGGATTGAAAACAATCAGCTTTCTGAGGAACTGAAACCACGACAATATGTTTCTGATTAATTTACAAATATATGTATATATTTAAGGCTAAACTACAGAACCAGAAAATTCCTACTAGTTAGTCTGTCACAAGCATTCTTACACTTTATTAGAACAGACATCATATTGAAATAATAAGCATGGGAGGCCTTCATTTCTTCTTTGATCTATATTACTAAATGTCTGACTGGCTCAGATTTAAAATAAACTTTGGTATGTTTGCACTTGAAAACTGGAAAAAGAGCACAAGCAATAATTTGTTGTCAGTTTTCATATTCTCTAACTAAATCTATAGTTTAGTCTGTACACTGCTGGATGCCAGGCGATGTTAGTTCAGCGATCCCTGCAGTGGCTAAACTTTCTCGTAGGAGTCCATACTATAATATGGTAACAATGATGATAGAGCACTTCATCAGCATGAAGCTAGCTGAAATGAATTAAAGGTACAGGTCACAGCTTTACATGTTTTCTGAATCATTCTGAATCTATTGCAGACAAGTGTCATTACAGCCTTAAATACACAGGTAGCTACTGGTGAAGGGCACCAGAGAGCTCCTCTTTCTCTGGACATCTAAGGAACGTGACTGCATGGCAAAACGCCTGCCAAATGTATTGCACTTTAAGTTATTTAACGATGGCTATTCAGTGTTGCTCTGTTTGATTTTAAAATACTTTTTCTGTATAAAATTTGTCCTGTCTTGTCGATTTGCTTCCAATAAATGAAACAATAATGAATAGTGGTGTTTAAGTGCCACGTACATCCAGTATAGTTGGATCTATTTTGATCTGTTTCGATGTCTGCGAGTTTAAGTATGTATATGTATATAATAATTTTACTCAGGTAGAGGTACAGATTATAAAATTCTGTATGAAATTAGTTTATTTACTTATTTGGGAAGCTAAATTCAGAGGAACAAAAACAAAAGGGAGTTTCTGATCAGCAGGTGAAAGAATTTTAATTATTCATCCTTAAAAATGTAATGAGTACAAAATGCTATGGATTGTTACAAATGTCAAGATTAAGAATACACTGACATACTTTAACTTTTCTCAGCCTATTAAAAGCATTACTTAATTGTCTGTTTAAGAATGAATCTCAGTAGCAAATGAGCTAACGCTGATAAAAAAGGAAAGCTCCTTCAAAAATCTCACCACCTCTAAACATTCTCACCACATTCTACTGAGGATATCTCATCACTTTATTGCCAAGGTAACCACGGGTATTGCGTGAACTCTTCAGCGCTACTGGATGGTCAAATACCAGTGCCACAAAACACCTAATTCTCTATGTACAGATGATGAGAAGACTATGCTTCAGCCACAGGACTGACCTGCAAAATGGATGCCCTTCTGAGTATATGTGATGACTGCAACTCATTTAGAATGGGGAGAAACCACTATGCTCCACAAGTTTCAAAATTCAACAGCAACAGGGAGTGCTAGGAGCATATTCCTCTGACAGACTATCCAGCATCAGGAGCTCCATTTACAGCATGGTTCTAGCTCCTTAAGATGTTACCCATCTCACCATATCACAGCCTTTTCAATACCTTGACTTTGTAATGTCATCCAAAATAGGGAACAAAAAGAGGAGCTTTCACAGACAGAAATACAGAACCAAGATCACAAAACATGCTTTTAGAAAAGAGAAGGGTATCTTCTGAACCAAAAGCATTTCAAACTTTATTCAAAGCTCACTTTTTTGATCTAGCTCTCCTAGAATAAATATCCTTCTCTGTTATGCATATACATTCTGCTAGACACGTCATAATGGTAGTCAAGCACCAATGCTAACGTTTTGAGCAGAAAGACATTATACTGTTGCTACATCTTTGTTAATTCCTTAGTAAGAGCACTCCCATTAAAAAAAGTGAGCACCAAATAAAGGACCTGGGCAGACAGACGGAGCTGGCGAATCAGAGCAGTTGTGGTGGAGGCGACACGAAACAGAAGTGCTCCCATCAGTGCTCTGTAGCTGTGTGGCTATACATAAGGGATAGGTGTACTTACTACTGTATAGTGTAGAGCTGATTTGAGCCATATTACTCCTAGTTGAGCTAAGACAAAGAGAAATTAAAAAAGAAAGCTAGACTAGACACTGCTTCAGGGCCTAAATGCCCCATTGCTACAATATTCCTAACTGCTGCTCCGATGAACAAGGGACCAGGAGGACTCGTGTTTCCATGTTTTTCCACTTTAAAGACATCAGGTAACAGATTCAAAGAGACAAGCTGATGTGCTAAGGAAGTTCAATATACATGAGAGGTTTGCCGATGACATATGGCTGCTTTTAGACACAACAACAAAGAAGGATGACCAGCTGTGTGGATTGCAGAATGAAAGCACATTTACAGGAAAAAAAATAGATGTTCTAAGGAAGGGAAGGAGGATGATTAATAAAGTAATAACATGCAGTAGTGTGGTAAAAAGATTCCCATCCCATCTGAAACAGAACAATGACAGAGAAGCATATTCTCCAGTCTTATGAGAAGAAAAGCATTTTATAATCTTTCATACAAAAATTTCCCTCAGACTTCCCACAAAAACGAAAAGGATGATGAATGATCTGTATAGTCATTTTGAAAATGCTGAATATTCACATGGATCAGAAGGGTGACAATGAGCATTATTACCTCTCAAGCACAACTGGACTCTATCTCTTGGGAAGAACTGGGCTTTCTGGCAAAAATGTTACTGTATTGCTCGTGTCCCTGTTTCCAGCCAAGCTATCAAAAATTTCAGGGTTTTGATACATATGAACAGACAGACACTTTGGCTCTGGCCATTTTTGATTTAGAATTTTCAGATAGTGAGTTCCCTGAAAGGAGAATAAATAATCATGTGATCTGACATCAGGAACGGAGAAAAGAATCTATGCAGAAAATTAAGAATGGAAAAATTTGACATGGATGGTAGGAAATTTAATGGTGTACTTTGTCGCTAGTAACTAACTAAAAACAATCAAAAAAAGAATATGCATCAATTAATGCTCTAGAGGAAAATATTAAGGTTGCTATTAAGAGGACTGTAGAGTTAGCTGAGATAACTGGGAATAGTTCTGTTGCAGTTGTGCATGACAGAATGAATTAGAGAAGAGAGATACAAAGTTAGACTTAACTTTTGTCCATAGGTTAGAAAGAGATAAATTTGGTAGCTATGGAAAAGATGAATGGATAGGAAAGATTTCAAAAATATATTTTAGATATCTAGGAAGTACTGGAGAGAGGAACAGTGATATTGGAAAGTTGGTTCCCAGGTCCGTCTCCAGGCCTGAAGCACAATGCTTAGTAATAAAACTAAACATAGTGTTACTGCCATTTTCACCTCCTAGATATGACAGGATGTCTTCTGGATAGAGAGATATAAAATCCTATTTCCACTGAAGTCAGTGAGAGTTTTGCCATTATCATCTCTGGAATTTGATTTGGAGCCTAATTTAAGAAACTCGACCTTTGGGTAAACATATGGAAATCTTGTGAAATACGAAATCTGTATTACAGACAAATATTGAAGAGTTTTATGTAATAGTTTACAAGTATTGTAGAAAAAGATTGAAAAGACAAAATTAAATGCATCTGTAGAATAAACTGATAGGCCCCAAAAGAGACTAAATTTTTAGATATTAGTTTAAGAAGACCAAAATCTGTAATGAAGCCAACACAGACAAAGTCTTTTAAACCACTAACCAGTCAATATGGTAAAGCAGTCTCAGAAGTAATGAAGACAAAAAAAATTACTATAAACACTAAAGTAAAAATCCTACAGGAAAGGTCCTAAAGTGATAGGATGAATTAAACTATAAGACAGGGATAATACCTTTAAATAGTTCTATCTCTTACTTAAAATGAATTGTCTCATCAAGTTCTGCTCTGTTAATCCCTTAAGAGAGAGCAAGAACAAAGATGGGGGTGAGAACACCCTACCCACTGCAGGACAAGAAAATAATCAGGATTACTAAAAATATCGTCTCCTTCAGTAATATCAAGATGCAGAGCCAGGTTCCTTTTAGTGGAGTAGCAGAATGGAACTATCTGGTGAGCCCTAGATTTTTCTTCTGCCAAATGTGAACCATTAACTGTTGACAGGTTTATCAAAAATCTCTGTTTATGCTAGAGATGGACCCAAACAGCACAGTTTGGATGCAAACATCCATTTTTGACTCTATATAGTTACTGGGTTTGTATTAAAGTACTCTAGAAATAGGGGTGTTTGTGAATATCAGATCCCAGTATGTGACTGTTCTCAAATTTTGGATATATTCAGCTCCAGGATTTTGTTTCAGGCTCATCTAGATTACTGGCTATGACTGAAGCAGATGATCATCTCATATCAGATCTTTGTACTCGGCCTTTACAGTTTGGAGTAGGACTTTGTGAGTCATATGGACATATTTAGGAATGGAACCAAAATTAAATATTAAACAGTGGTACCCACACAGTACAGTTATAGATGTCTTTGAAGGTTCAGCCATCTCACTGGCTAATTCTTTTTTCATGATTGGGTAAGCAGAAGAACCTCAGACTATGTGTTTGAAAAATTCAGGAACACATGTGAGGATTTTCACAAATCTGGACCCAGACAGTCCCAGTGCCCTGCCTTGCAATAAACCTAGGGAATTAGCTCCTGCAGGGCTGATTTAATTGAATTTGAACCTCTTTATAACCTGCCGGAGCTGGTTCCTTTTTGATTGCTGTAAACCAAATTTTTACAGAAAACTGCTTGGGAATGCATCATGAAAGAATACAGGGTTCACAAAGCCCTAAAGATAAAGCTCAGTTTCATTTTTCTGCTCTATAGACAGGCTTTACAATTGACAGTGAAAAAAAATATGCCCACTATGAATGATAATGGGCAAGGAACTGGTAGATTCATTCAATAGCTGACTTCTGTTAGCAGGGACAGAGAACTGCATAAATCAAGGTTTCAAGGAAACACAGAAAAGGGATTACATACCATGTAGACAAGGACAAACATGGCTGTGAGAAGATTAGATAACTTAAATACCCAAGACAGTAAAATTTTCTCAATTATTTCAAAGGAAAGGAGGATTGTAAATTAATCAGATAAAAACATGCAAAACTCCAGAAGTAAGAGTGTTAAATACTGCGCCATCCTGTGAAAGAGTATGTCCATAGTTATGGACTGCTTAGTGAAGTGTCCATTGTTGAATATCCAGAACAGTTTTCTGAACTTCAGCAATATAGAAATAGAAAAGCCTAATTAGATGAGGAAGGCAACATGGATTTATGACAGCAAGGTCTTTCTTAATTAACTTGCAAGTGTTCTTAAATAATGTTATCACCGGAGCAGAGGAATGGAAATGCCATAGATATGATCTGTTTCGGTTTTATTACAGCACTTGATATAATTTCAGATTAAAGACTATCAAGTAGAAAAATGTCTCCAAAACAAGTAACAACAAGTGGTAGGAGGAGCCTACTAGTAGGGAGACTCCTCTTACTTTTATATGTAATTGAGTTAGGCAACAATAACAGATAAAGCTAGAAATACAAAAGATTCATGCACTGTTAGGCATGAAAGGTACACTAAAGGGCTGACCCACCACCCCACAAAGGCAATGGAAGTTCTCTGTGGGCTTCAGTAGGAGCTGGCTTGTAAATTTATTAGTCACTTTTACTGATTAATATGTAAAGCCATTTTTTTCTTGAGACGCAGATGCTATTATGTAAATTGTGCAAAAATGGTGCAGGAAAATGTAATTAATATTTTCTGAAGCATCTTGACTATAATACGTGAGCAGAAGTTTCAACAGGCACAAAACCATGTATCGTCAGCTCCTTCCTCATCACCTTACTGCATGGTAGTTTAACAAGCTCTGTTAGTGGGTCTTCAGTTTATTTCATACTTCAGTTTCTGCTACTATGTAGATCTCGAGCTTGTCTTTTGCTTGTCTTTAATTCAGAGCCATTGTACACCCACCAGGCTAAATAAAGCCAACAGAGTTCAATAATACATTGTATATTTCTTATTTTAATATACAAATGGAGTAGGCAGGTCCCATCAGATCACAAGTATTATACTAAATACTCTGAAGCCCTTAGACTATATACTCAAGTCACAAGTAGGAGATTAAAATATACTCCTCATTTTATGTGAATTAGGTACTGCTTCTGCACAAACTGCAATACGTCTGTTACTAAGGAAAATCTAAGCTACTCAGAACGGATTTCTTCAGTATGAAAATTTATAATCCAGGAGATGATGCAGCTGGCTTGGAAAACAAATACTATAAATTGATGTGTTGTATTGGAAACTAAAAGTTGCATGTTTTTAACACACTTGGTGCTGGATCCTGGCAGCAATACTCACACAGTACTATTGAGCAGCAGTTTCTTCCGTGTGTGACCCCTTTGAGTTTCCTTGGGCTATACACAGAATAAAACATTAATCAATACATGCAAGGTGTCAGAATCTGGCTCATAGATAGAGGACCAGAGAGAGAACTTTGTTTTGGTTGTTCTCTAAGTAGAAGACTTTGAATTTCCTTTTCACCTAAGCTGCATCTGCTGAGCTGGTTTATTACAAAAGAAATGGGAACTATGGCAATACATAGCTCCAAGAGTCCCATTCATACCATAAATATGTGAGGCCATGGCTCTGGGCAAGCTTTTCAACACATTCAGTAGCAGGATTTGATAGAATGCAACAGCTAGCTCTCACTGCACCTCTTAATTTGCTTGCTGGAACTTGGCAATTTACCTTTCAAGAGCCACAGACCAAGTGGATATCTGTTTGGCACACACAAAAGTTCTTTTCAGGGATCTAGTGAAAGGGTAAGGTATGGTCTGCAGCTTAATGAAGTTATAAGCTAGTGACATATCTTGCCAGGAAATATTCCTGACTTACTAAAAGAAGAAAAAAACCTAGTCATCACAAAATAAGGGATTATGTTTTATTTTTTATATACATAATTTAATCTGTACTTAGCTGCTTATGTATATATTAAATTTGTAAAGCAAAAGCAACTACTGCAACAACTTTTGTAGTACAAAGGCACCACGTTAATAACGAAATCCCAAACCATTCATAGTTAAGGCTAGGTTTGTTGAAAAGTTTATCCGAATTTTGGCAAACCTTGTAAGACTTTTGGGCACAGTGCTGCAATTGATGTTTTCATGTGGCAACTAGGTGAAACTGCAGTGGTTTAGCCTGTCTCACACTAAGTCTGAACTCAAAACCTCAAAGATGAACTCCAAGCTGTGAATTTACATAGATTTACAAACATTTCCACAGAAAAATTCTGCCAAGCGAAACTGCAGCTCAGTTCTTTCAAGGATATCCACTTTCCAAAGTATACATGGATTGTGCGGCCAGCATAATTGAATACTACATGTTATCTTCTTCCTGTATAGTCATCTTCTTTGCCTCTGGGTCCAGCCCAGGTGGGTTATTTTTACAGTGGCAACCTGTGTACAGGATTTTGTTCTTGCTGACAGATGCAAGACCGGGAGTGTTGTCTCTTTGAGGAGCCGAGGATGGAATTTGGCCAGCTTTTAGCAGCCGATAGGAAGAAAGAGGGGAATGGCAGTAGCCAATATTGAAATATCAAGCTCGTGGTCGTTGTTATAACGTTTACAGTAGAAGTGATGAGATGATAAAATTTAGAGGAACAGGCGGAGGGCTCTGAATTAAGACCGTAGGAAATGGGCTTCTTGGGCACAGGGCAGTAAAACATGGACCTAAAATGAATGAAGATCTCTGAGAATGCATTATGTCTGGTTTGAGAGCATTTATTGGTGCATATGCCTCTCGTTTAACTGGTTATGATTATGATCACATTTAAATTTAATCAGCTACTGAAAAGCAGTGCATGTCTGTGAGGTGAGAGGGCAAAGGAATATGTGCAAAAGGAGGAGCTTTGCAAGGTGCTTTTGGGGTAGGCAGAAGTGAGGATATTAGTGCAACAAGAGAGATGATTTGTTTTGGAAAAGGATTTGGCTCAGCCTCAGGGAGACAGCTTGGAGTGGGGAAGTGAGTCGTTCTGGGGGACGACACTGCTCAGGGGGCTGCTGGGAGCAGGCAGGGGCTCAAGAGCAGGAGGCGCGGGTGCCGGGAAGGCCTGGGGCCAGAGGGACCGAGGCACAGGAGCCGAGCGGCTGGCAGACAGCAGGGCTGGGGTGGGAACGCTGCGGCACGAAGGGTTATCAAACCACACTAGGGGCTGACTACCACCTCAGCACCTCTGGTGTGGTCTCAGAGTTGCCCTGTGGGCCACGTGAAATTTTATGTAGACTACAAATTAATTTGTACATATGTCCCAAGCTCTGGAAATAAATACAGCTAGCTCATAATCGCAGTTGTCTGGCTCTATTTTTTTCCCCCTTCCTTTCTCATTTAATTCCCACAACTTGCCAGTAGTCTTAGGTGAAATAACAGTAACAATAAAGTATGTGTCAATGTTCTGCCTACCAGTAAAACTGAGCACTACATGCAGATTTCCACAGGCTTGAAAAAGAAAAAGCATGAAAACACACACACACACCAGTACATACGTGCTTTTGAAACAGTAGATACTAACATCTGCCAGAGATCTGTAACATTTTTTAAATATTTACTAAGGAAATGTTAAAAGAATGTTTAATGTTTACACATTAGAAGGCCTTGATCCAAAGTGTTTTCAACACAAAGGTACACTATTTTGCTATGTGGTAGGAGCCCTGAGTTGCTGTTACTCTCAAGAGAAGCAAAAAGTATTCATTGCCACCGCAGGAGCATTTAGGCTCCTAGAGATGCTGGCAGGTGTGAAGCAACAGAATTGGAGTTAGGTGGTTAATCCACCTGATTTCAGTGATAGCTAGGCCTTGAGTGTATTAAATTACTTTTGAAAATTCGACAAGGTGTTCACCTGCATTTTTAGGCACCTGAATACCTTTAAAGTCTCATCTTAATGGAGCCTGTTGACCCTTCCACACATATTTGATTACCTCCCTTGAGACTGACTGTGAACATTGAGACTGAACATTCTGTGCACAACCACTACTACCACTAAGCAAGATTAAAGTGTGTCAGTGTTTCGAGGGCTTGTGGAGTCTCCATAAACCCTCAAGAGATTAGGTAACTTCAAATGAAAGCAAAGTAATTTACTTGATCTTTTACTGCCCGTTTCTTGTGGGTAGCCTTTTAATAAAATCTCCTTAAAACCAATAAAATATATTTATAACAAAGTACCACACTCCTACCAACAATCTGCAAGCTGGTACATACACTTCACGGCTTATAAACTGACACACTGTAATAGCTGCATGGTTCTTAGCAGCTGCCTCTCACACCATGTGTCCTGCCCGAGTGGAGACGGAGATTCAGATACGTTGTTCAAAAACTGGGATTATCCTGAAATTTCCAGATTGGATGGCAACCCTATAACAATTGATTCCCTAAAACTAAGGAAGGAGGAAAACAGCTGAAAGGGGACAAGGTTTTACATACTGCAAAGAAGGTACATTGCTCAGGGGTGCTCAGATATGCTGAAGGTGGTATAGGATAAGAACCTCAATAGTAAACAGAGGAACTGATACTACTTTCTTACCCACACTCTGATTTTGGAAATGGATGTGTGACTTTCATAGCAAACACCAGGTGGATCTGCACATCCATTCTTATTCATGACTTTAAATATATTTAGGAAAAAAAGAGGAGTCCAAAATCTGAATTCTATCTATTTTTTTAGGGATTAATCCTCTGGGGTTTTTTTGTTCTGTTTTGTTTTTTTTTTTTTTTTTTTACATGAAGGAGGCTAAAGGTAAAGGGAAGAGGACCTTGCAAGTGTTTCAGAGGATGGTAACGTCTCCTGCAAACTGCAGACAGAACCCTTTTACAGCCCAGCCTTCTACTGCAATCTGTTCCACTTGGGAACAGTGGCATCTTTTTTCAGCTAATTTTTCATCCTTAAAACGCCTATCTTTTCCATCTTTGAACATGCCTCCACTGGATCTGCAAAATAGGTTGATGAGACAGGAGGTCACTCATCACAAACTACACAGAAAGCTATCACAGACCTTGTTACATGGTGCAGAAGAAGCTACAAAGTCCTTTTGCATTGTTTACTCATACACAGTTAAATATAGATATGGATTGCATTTTACAGATTTTTTTTCAGCCCTGCATCTTAAATGGGGGTAAAAAAACAAGATTTGGGCTTTTATTCATAAGCAATACTAAAATGGTGCAATTTGCATTTCTAAAATAATGCAGGAACAAAAGTTTTGAGTAATCTTAATCTATATGCTGTTTTCTTGGCTTCCTAGACACAGTTGAGTTGGCTCATCTAATTATTGGAAGTAAAAACTGACTCTTAGTAAATCATTTGATTTGCATAACATACCTGCTTTTCATAAACAATGGTTTCCTCACCAAAATGCTAACAACAAGTTGGCTTATTCTTTATAATTTTTTATTCATTAAAAAAGAAGCAGCCAAGTTTGATTTACTTTCACTTTTTGATAGTGGTGAAGTCGGCAGATCTCCCTCACAGGATTTTAAATTTTCAGCTTCTATTGGAATTCAGAAGAAAAGTTTCTACATGCTCCATAGCGTTATAAAAGACACGCCATTTTTGTCTGTTAGCTTAAGTAACTTGACAGTAAATAAAGGTGAAGAATTACAATAATTTAAATTAATAATTTTTGCACTTAAAATACTTTCCAGATAGGGATCTCAAATTGCTTCATAAATGTCAGGGAATACAACCAACTCAAATCTCTTTATACCCCTCCTTGGAAAAAGAAGGAAAGAAAATATCTGCTTTGGGGTGGAGAAACTGAGGCATAGAGAAACTTAGTGCCCGGTCCAAGGTCATAAGAGAAGAAAAATGCATAGCGGACAACAGAACCCAGGGATGAGCTTACAAAAAATAACCACAGGCTTCTTCATCAAGAAAAGACAGCTCAATCAGTGATCAGATTTTTAAAAGCATAGGGAGAGTAATCAGAATTCTTCT
Organism: Dromaius novaehollandiae; assembly: GCF_036370855.1. NCBI lineage: Eukaryota > Metazoa > Chordata > Aves > Casuariiformes > Dromaiidae > Dromaius > Dromaius novaehollandiae. The sequence continues at coordinate 35,224,848 of NC_088102.1, forward strand.
AGATGTAGAAGAAAAGCATTTAAGGTCAGTGAATGATCAACAAATGATGATATTTTTCTACTATTGAGAAGTAGTAGCTGCATTTCAGTTTAGCATAAAATAATTCCTGGTATAATTAAACAAATATAGAAAAACAATTAGGATATTTTGGGAGGACTGACATTATGGTTGATTTTCAAAGAAGTTTTAGGTTTAGGGGTGCTAATCCCATCAAAACAAAATAAGAAATGGATGCCAAACTCCCTGGGGCCCCACTGAAATTCTCAGCTCATATCACTATAATTGACTGCATGTGAGCACAAATTGGAGTTAAAACAGAGTTTAATTCTATGGTGTACATATGTTCATTTTTTCCTGCCTTCATTCATTCATTGCTTTTTTTAATGCATCTTTCATTGAGTGATTTACAGTAATGAAACAGCAACCATGGAGAGTACACACTTCCTTCCATACCTCCCCAAAATCCTAAAATATTAAAAAGCAATAATAAACAACGGACCATAACATCAGCTGCCTTAAATTGACACAACTTCTCTGCCAATTTAAGCTAACTGAGTATGTGACCCCCGTATCATTTGTTTTTCAAGCTTACTCTCAGCAACACCTGCACAGTAAATAAGGGGAAACGTCCAACAAAATTGACTCGGAGACAAATCAGTGAATATGGAGCTCTGCTTCCATATACATTAGTGAACTTTTCTCCTGACAAACAGGCTATCACCGTATAATGGGCTTTTCCTGAAGTTTACTGCGGCACTGTTTATAATAACATTGCATCCAGCCTGCCTTGTTGGTACTTTTGCATTGCAGGGTAACAGTTCTGAGGTGGCAGCAAACAGCTTCCGTGCTTGTGTCAGGAGAAATAAAACTGTTATTATTTCATACACTTCAGAGGCCACACTCGAACTCAGCAGCTACGCTGAGCTGTTGTGAATAGAGAGCTCTGCTGCAGAACACCGGGCTGCCCCCTCAACAATAAACCGTCTTCTCTCCAATCCGTGTTTGGCTTCCCGCCAGTTGCCCATTTGCTTTACACCATCAATTTATATTCACTGAGATGGTGTAAGGTTCTAGAACAGCACTGATTATCAAATCTGCCTGCCAAACATATGAGCAGTAAAAGCTGGTCTTCCAGAGTCCTACATGTATAATCCAAGGGCCCGATCCCGCGAGCTCTTCCTGCGAGGAGCAGCACTTCGATCGGTTGCAGTTGAGGGAGCCCTTCCCAGCAAGTGCTGCTGCGCGCAGCAAGTGTCTGTGGTGCAGGGACCTCGGCTACCCAGCTTCCTCGCCTCGAGTTTTAAAGTAGGGCCTTTCAATCAGCCCTGCAATGGTATAAACCCTGCCAGCGCCGGTCAAGAGAGCTTGTAGCTTTTGTCACGTCTCTTGATTACTTTTTCATATAGCAACAATTTGCCAGGTGATACTATCTCTTCCAGTGCATTCAGAACAATTTTAGAAAAGGCTTTAGAATAGCCATGTAGCAGCTCCTTCCTGGCTAATCCCAAACGCTGAGAATTCATAAAAGCTCTCTCCCTTTTCCCCCTCCCCGCATCCAAAACAAAGCAATGCCAGACTAGCCAAAAAGTTAAAATCATGAAGGTTTAGAAAAAGACCGAAAAAATAATACCGTTTGATTTTTCTTTATTTGCCTTTAACCTCTAAGGAGCATGTAAATCAAACTTTTGAGCTTTCTATATAATCACGAGGTCTAGGAACTTACTCCTTTTTTAAATGAAAGTTTAGATTCTCAGAGAAGAGTTAACAGAAAAAAGTTTGGGATGGTTCTTTAGAAAGACACCAAATGTCATGAAAGCAGTATTCAGGAGAACTGAAAACAGTGTATTAACAATGAATTTTAGCAAATTAATTAGCTTTGCCCATTTTCATTTTTCTTTCACAATGCTTTAAGCTTGTGAGAACTGACCACAATGGTTTTTGTTCATAAGTTGCTTTGCATCTAAAAAGAGTTAGAATATTTCATGCTTCCTTTTCCACATGGTCATATATTCTTAATCCTAATTTGAATCCTTTCGCCTCATGTGCAATTAGCTCTCACTGAAGCCAATAGACATCGTCCATATGTAAGGAAAGCAGGTCGGAGCTTTAATGAGCAGGAAGTAAGTGTAACAATGAAATGGCAAATGAAGAGGTTTTGCAGAAACAATACAGCTTTCGGGGTGTGAAGCAAACCTGTAGAGATAAAGAAGTCTACCTACTCTTTTCTTAAGAGCTACAATGTTGGGCTCGCTTAAGGCATTCAGAAGTATGCGTGCATTTTCCAAATGTTTCCTAGCTATATTAATCACATCCTAATCCTAAAATGAACTCTGTGCAAGGAGACTTATGCACCTCCACACTGCTATCTGCAAGATTATAGCCTATATTGCCAACTATTTGTAAATAAGGATAAAAGTCAGCGTAGGCACCTCTTCAAATGCAACTTTGAAATACCATATGTCCTTATGCTTGTGTTATGTGATGAAACCTGACAGATCAAAGGACCAGATTTCCCACTCTACATTGATTATTTACTATCATTCATTTTCATGCATTTAAATATGTGGTATCTACATCTAGGTTCTTGAGAGCCAGAGAGAATTCAAGCTGCAATACTTGGATTCAGATTCTGAACTTCACATAGCTTGGGAATCTGGCATTTTGGTTCAGCTTTTCCTTGACATAAACAACAATGTATCTCAGATGAAGTCCACACTGCCTTCAAACATACTCAAGCTGTTTTCCCACTTTCCTCCTCTCCAATCTAGTCACCTTTTCCCCTCAAAAAAGAAAAATAAAATTTCAGTTCATGGCTAGAAATTCATAACAGATTTTGACTGCAGGCATCAACCCTTCAGCTCACTGTGTAAGTCAGTGGAAGTGCTGATGTTGTCCTTCTAAACATAAACTAACAAGTGATCCAACAGAGACGACGGGGCTTCTGACACTTGTCTTTATTGCCCGGTCATAAATTCATGAAGGGATGTATACCACCACCAATTGGTAAGTTTGCTAGATAAACATCAACACCAATTTAATGACTTGTGTACACGTTGTAAACCAGGAAATCTTTATACAAAGAAATCAGATAAATCAAACATGAGCTGAGGCTTAGAGGAAAGCAATCAAAGCTTTAAGGTAAGGTTGCTGAGGGAGGGCCCTGTATCACATTATAGTATATAATAGAAAATGTGTTAACATGGAGTACAGTACGTGCAATTAAATTAATTAGTAATATAAAACACTTCTAAAGCAACATGTCCATTGACAGATAAATAGATTAAACATAAGAGATAAATGACCCATTCAGAGATCTCAGCTCTTTTTTATCAAAGAGAAGAAATGAAAAAAGAAATCAAACTTCCTAAAAGACAGAGGTGATAAAAGCATAGCTAAAATAGACATTTTAAAGCCGACTTGTTCGCCCCAGGCTAGTGATTGAAAAGAAAAAGCATAGCCGGACCATAAAAAACCTATTGGACCATATTTCATTTGCTATAGTATATTTAAATGTTTCACTGCACACCAATTTAAATCTAGTGCCTTGTAGGCTGGTATAAAATACCTTAAGCTGTACTACTTTCTGAGCAACTGTAAGGAACCTTCCTTTTAGACAAACTTCTTACAGTCACCTCACATAGCCTTTCTTACGGTTAGTAATACAGTTAAAGCTATGCAGCCAAATTTCTTCTACTATAGACGTCAAAATGAACTACAGCTGCTTCTCCCTAACAAAAACAATCTTCTATTAGGATTAAGGACTATTTGCACAATACAGACTGGACATGCAGAACTCCTGGAGTCCACGCATGAAAGCTCAACATGTCCCCTAAGCTCCAAACAGAACCCTTGAGTGATGTGCAGCTCTCCACATAAAGCTGGGGCCAGAGGCCCCTCTTGTACTTGCTGGCATGCAATTGACATAATTTAAGGAACCATTCAATGAATTACATACAAAATCCATATCTGCTGATTAGTCCTCTTTGTCTGTTCCTCTGTAGCTCCCTTCTAAGCTTCTACCACTTTGCCAAATAGCATGTTCCAATCCACGTGATGGTAATATACTGCTGGCAATAGCTGGTGGAGCACTTCCATCATTCTGATGTGCTAGATGTAAAAACCTGATAATACAGAACCTGGGACTACTACTACTTCACACAGACTATATTATGACCTTACTGAACTTTAACTAAATAGGCTTTGAGGTCAATGGCTTTTCCAGTTTTCTGGGATTCCAAGGGTAGCAAACCTGGCATTGCCAAACTCCAGGCACACCTTTGGCTACTTGGTGCTCTGCATTATACGTTCAAGTATTTTAGGTTTAGGTCTATGCCATTCAGTATACAGAAGTGTTCTTTGCTCAATACTATTTGAATTAGGTGAGTAATAGAGAAGTTATTGTGTGAATTCACAGTCATTTTGGTGTCTGTTCTACTTTGTAACTCGTTACCCAGAGGAAAGTTAGTTTTCTTTTGGTGAAAGCAGGCTTTCATTTATTCATCTCTCCACAATGCTAGAAGTCTAGATGTTAGCCATCATAATACAAAATGCTTTTAAATCCTCCCTAGGGGGAACATATTATAGACTAGTTCTGTAAAAAGGAGTGGGGGGATGGGACAGAAAGGTAACTCTTCTAGCTGTAGGTCAGAAATCAGCATTTCTTCAGCAACCTAAACAATATGTCTCATTATTTTAATACAGGTGATTAGAAGTTTAGAAGATTAGGAGAGCAACAGAAAAATGGTGAAGTCTAGCTTTTTTGTAAACATGGATGTAAAACCAGGATGCAGCTAATGGCACTTTTTACAATGCAGAAGGATGCTTGGTCAGTGTGTTATGAAAAAAAGGGGAGTGAGTAACATATCCAAGGGTGCAGAGAGAAGGGATGGGGCATATCCTGAATGAATAAACAATATTGATGCTAGAACGCATGGTTTAAAAGTATTTTGAATAAGTTAGGTACACAAATTGAAGATGCCCTGAGGCAACTTTAATTTAAGTGACTGGGTGATTTGCTATCAAGATGTAAACTGCCAAAGCCTCACTAAGTTTGGCAATATCACAGAGGCAACCTTTCCTTACAAGTAAATCTCTCAATAGTAATATCTGCACTGAGTTACCCCTTGTAAGCATTCCTATCAATATGAGGTGCTTTTCACGACAAATTCTGGTCTCATGAGTACTGCTGCAAATCTGCAGTAACTTATTACCAGCCTCCCTCTTTCCAGTTTCTGAGAAAGAAAATTTGCCCTTTCAGTTTATTATAGGTAGAATAGGTATTCCTATTTTAAGACAGTATTTCAGTTTGAAAAACTTCACTTTTCAGATTGATATTTACCCTGCAGAATGTTTGCCCAAGCCTCAATTATTTTGGAAAGTTTTAGCAAAAGTGATTCAGCCATTTCTGAAAATTAGACTAAAGAAAAATATTGGTATGTTGTTTCACACTATATTTAATTGAGGAGAGCGTGCTTTGGAACAGAAGCATAACATTTGGAGAAGGGATGGCCCTGCTCTCAGGGATGTGCCTTTTGCCATCTCTTTGAAAATCCACCCACATTTGGCCAAGTTATAAACCTTTGAAAATTCTCAATTAGCACTAGTTCAGTAAAGACATTTAAGAGTTTGTCAGCTAAACTCTTCAAAGACTCCATCTGTATTGAACATGCTCCAGCCCGTACTTGCTGGCATCTGCAGCAACCCCCTCCCCCAACAAGTGAGCATGCGCTGCTCCAGGTCAGAGCAGGACTTCCTCTGACACAGTCCCTCTTGCTGCTGTGGGCCAGCACCTTTCTAGGCCAGGAACTGAGCACAGGAGGCTGCCACCTGTGTGCTCCACGTTCTCACACCTATGTGGCAAGAGGGACCACAGAGAAGTGATGGAAAGCCAGCTGTCATCTTTCTTTTAAAGTTTGCTTCTGATGTCTGTCCTTACAAAAAGCCTTCAAAAGAGTGCACCACTGTGAAGCTCTTTTGCAGCAACTAACTAAATGGCAACTAAGGAGTCAGGTCCCAGTTCTTCATCTACTCTCCATCATCCACCTCGCTGGTCCAAATGTTTCTCACTCATCACTTTCCTCATCACACTTTGGTTCCAGGGTCCAAGTTGCTGCAGCTCCCTCCTTCCACTCCACTCCTAGCCCAATTAATTCTCTAATTAGTCACCTTCCCCTGCTGCTCCCATTGCATAACAGTCTGAGTTGCTTTACTTCCCAGTGCGGTGCTATCTCCTTACTCCGCCAGCTCCTTACTCACTCCGTTCATTTCCTCCTTTGCTTCTTGGTGCCTCGGTCAGTGCGTCATGAACTACATCCTTTTCTCTTGGACAGCTTTGGTCCCATCTACATTTATGTCTGGCAGCTTCCTCCAGCACAGCCCTGGGTATCAGAAGGGCTCCCTGAGAGAACAGGAGGCATGAGATAGCAGTTTACAGTTTTGGTGGCTATGACCTTTGTCTCAGGCACTTTGGAGCAGCCCTGTAACAGCATACCCAGTCCCTCTGCAGCACATGTGGTCTTGTCAGCATTAGGTGGTGGGGGCCATTTAGGACAGAATTTTTGGAGGTTGTTAAAACCCAAGAAGTCTTCAATAAGCATCTGTAAACTGTGATTTTTGAAAAGACTTAAACCATGGCCAAATTGTTACATTTTTATAAGGAAAACGAAAAGCAGACTCCTAACATTCCCGTGCCAAATTTCAAATCCCCTGTCTAAAGCATGGGAGCACTAAAGCTGTTCAAAGAAAAGGTCTCCAGAATTATTTAGCATTGTTAAGTGATGTATACCATGCTTTTTTTTCTCAATTATTTTTCCTGATTTTTTTCTTGAGATTTTAGCTGTCTTTTCAAGGTCCTGAATTGGACACCGGGATTGAGCACATGCTGCTATTCCACAGTTACCGGTACTCAGTGTATCTCAGGACCTGCAATTAAACTTCTTAAATCCTCAGATTGGCAAATTCTACAGATCTTGGCTTTTTATTTTGAGAAAATTACTTAAAAATTGAGCTAATTAAATATGCACTTCTAAGACCTTTTTAATTAGGTCAAGCATTTTCTGTTGTGTATATCTTTATAACACTTCTAAGCTATCTGAAAAGTTTTTCTTGGTTGAGTAAAATGGAATAATTTTTGCAAGCTGATATAGCTTTTCCCTATTTATTTTTCCAGTTTTCTCATCAACTACTCACTAGGGTCGACTCTGAACAGGAGTTTGTTAACCCATGATCTCCCATAGGAGCATGGCTCTACAAGGCAGAGTGAATGCCAGTTAATGTAAGCACTCAGAACATTTGAGATACTTCTTGACTGTTGGACAATTTTCTGTCTGCTAAGAAGAATACTGTTACTTTAGAAGTCTAACAGCATTCCTTTGCCTCAGATGTATTGTCTCCATTGCACTGCATTTAATAGATCACTAAGCAGCACTAATTGAAGCCCTGCTCCTTCAATCTGACTGTAAGAGGACTGTGTATAAACCTGGGTTTTCTGTTGAGGGTAAGAGAAAATGGAGAAGGCCAAAGAAGGAAACAAAGGCATTTTGCAAAATTACAGTATTCTTTTTTTTGCAGTTCATGAAAACCTGGTGAGCTTAAAAGTTGAGCTTTCTCTGTATCTACTCACCCTGCAAGCCTGCAAAGTTTCTGTCTCCTACCTGTGAGAACCAGCAAATGCTTAAAGGTTACTGTCATCTGAAATGGCTTAACCAATCTGAAAATGTCAAGGAAGCATATGATGATTTTTAGGTTTGGTGGATTGGATCAGACACATGGTTGAAGTCATATAGCATCTCCTCCCATTTGCCTAGTTTCTATTCTGGGTTGAGCTTATAGCATGGATTCTGGAAACGTCTTTCTGACTGACTTCCTGGAAGACTGGGTGCTGTCTGATCTTAGGGAAGAATCCTTTAGAATTTTATAGGAATGAAAGGGTTATTAAAAAACTATACAGTTTTTTTGCTAGGTCGACTTGTGGATTGTAGCTAGGTTTGGGAGAATTAGAAACAGCCAGTAATGTATAGCAGAACTTCTCGAGTTTCAAACCTAGTGGGCTATACAAGGTGACAGCAAAAAGGTTGTTTAGATTTTATTTCTCTCCAGGGCTTGTATGCTTAGAAGATAGGGTCAACAATGTACATTAAAGTTAGTTTGTCCACTCTGAATATTCTGCATTTTATTGAGCTACTTTAATTCCAGAAAAATGAAAGAAATATAAAACAAAGATCAAGACATTTGACCGAGAGATTAAGAGGTTTAACAAAGTCAGCAAGCAGCTCTCTCAAGCTTCATGGAAAAGAGAAATCTAAGGAAGCAAAATTGTTACAAATAGAACAATAGAAGTTTTGTTTTCCAAGAAAGCTTTGTATTTTTATATAGTCCTTGTAATTAAAAAAAGTAGAATAGATACAGTAGCAAAGCAGCTATCATATTCTGGTAAAACTCTGAATTGGCTATTTACATGTGAAAATCCCTCAAAATTGTGTGTGTATATTTTTAAGACAGGAAGCCCCCTTCACTGAAATGTAAGGCCATTTTTGCTTAGAAACATAATCTTTTTGACATTTGGGTGATAAAAACTGCCTGTTCTAGAAAATGTTTTGAATATTGAATGCTGTAGGAGAAATAACAAAATGCTGCTTTTAAAAGTACAGTATACTATTTCCTACAACCTCTTTGTCAAATCTCCGCACGGAAATCTCCAACTTTTTTAGCATCTTGGAAAAAAATTACAAAAAGTCATACAAAATGATACTAAGAAAAGTCAAGGTCTGAGGCCCCATCCTCCTCCCATTGAATTCAATAGAAAATAAAAATAAATCCTGTTGTTTTTCCATTTGTTTAAGACTAGTCTGTGAATGAGCATGGAAACTAAGCTACATTCTCAAGTCTAAAGGTGGTCCCTTTAGGTCAGGGCTCTGGCACACTGGCAGGTCATTGTAGGAAACACACATTGCCTCTTCTGAGTGCTGTAACCGTTGATAGGGGACTTCTGTCTCCAGGGCTGTCAACCCGGCAAATTTCACAGGGATTTAAAAAAAATCACACGAAAATTAAACAAAACCAGAGTCTAGGAAAACACATCAATGTAGAGACTCTATTTAAAGAGGAATTTGGAACTGAACTTCTGTGATGTTTCCTGTACTTTAAACGCCTTTCTTTTTTCCATTCAATACATTAAAGGGACATGATCAAGGCTAAAGGACCTAAAATTAGACCTGCCAGCTGTGTTTTGGTTTGTGAGTATTCACAGGTCATGCTATCCCTATGCACTGCCTGTCTGATCTGTTCTCTAGAGCAGGCAAAACACTGAAATGTAAAGGAATTCTGATACCCCTTACACATTTCAATACTGTTTCTGCTCTCCTCAGAGTAAATCAGACAGAGAAAAAGAAGACAATACACAAATGCCTCCGATCTTGGAAATACCATGGGGCTCTGGATTTGTTGTTTTACACTTAGTATCTATGTTGCAGCTTGTATTTTAGGGTAATCGGTTTTAAAAGGTCACACAGAGGTAAAAGTGTATGAATATTCTCAAGCACATTTAATTTTGAGTCTATCAATCAACTGTGTGAGCTTTTACAACATCTTCTGAAAATATCTAAACCTTCCATAATGCTGTAAATGTAGGCTGATTTTTCAGGGTCTGAAATTACTCATTAGTCTGCCAATTTTCCACCTAACAACTCATTTAATTACTGAAAATCAGCTCTAGATAGTTTGCAATTGTACTATAAAACTCACTACAAAAACTTTGAGGGGCAGCTTTACTAAGTGGCATTAATGTGACTTCTAATTTGGGGCAGTACACAACTAACTAATTTGGTTTCACAGGTCAAGCAGTCACACATCTAACTGCATATTTGTTTATGATCTTTGCATGTGCAAATCAGAGTTTTGAGCTGAGGACCTCCAAATTAGAGGCAGTTTTGGATAGTTCTGCCTTATAAACCTGCCAGATGATCTCTGCTTTTGTCAGAACAATCATCTAAATGAGTCACTCAAATAGACATGGGTGTGTTATTGCCCTGTAATTAGGGGTTGACAAAAATCTGTAATTTTCAAAATAATAATTGAAAATGCATGTGGAAATGCTATATAGAAAGCTCCATTTAGTAACGACAAATGCAGCCTTCTTTTTGGAGATGCAGATTTTGAACCAGTGCAAGTCTCCAGGAAAGCTAACCTTTTTTTTCTATAAATGTCACATTTTGAGCTCAAAATAATGCATAACCCTGCTCAGGAAACCCTAGCAAACTCCAGCTCAGAAAAAGCAGTATGAACTGCTTCTCCTCTTTAAAGGGTACCACTGAACTCTTTAAAATGTATCCTTCACCCATAGTCCCAAGATGTCCCAAGGAGCTGCACAGAAACAGAACAGTTCCAGCACCCTCTCCACTGGACCTGCTGCCTCACTCTTTGCTTCTGTAAATCTGGCCCTTAGGTGACAACATGTCAGAAAAAGATCATAGGACCCAAATGCATGTATCTTATCTAACTAAATTCCATGGGGCACTGTAACATGCAATACTCATCCTCAGCCCCTTTTGCCCCTTTTCAGTCCCCCTGCATCCATCTACAAAGGTCTCCCACTATGCAGGTAGACCTCCAGAGTCCAAGAATATGAAGGTGAACTATTTGAGATGATCGAGGGAATGCTTCATCAGAGAACAGGAAAGAAGAAAACAGGGATATCTCATAGGAAAAAAAATAATTTTGAAGGTAATGTAACAACTTTTCATGTCAATTTTCTTTTTTATCCTTTCCTCCATTTAAATTTAAAACATATGTATCAAGGTAAAATGACATCAGCTCAGCTGCTAAAAGCATTTGCACATCATGCTCACTCGTGAAAAACAAAACTCTGTTCTCAAATCAAGGTGTATTTGGAAGAAGAGGAGGAGGACTGTATTATCAAGAAAGAAATGAGAATCCCTCTGCCACCTTGTAATCATTTCAACCCCAGAGTTTGCCTCTCTGGAGTCCAAAGAAAGTGGTCAGAGCCTATGGGGCTGGCGAGTGCTTATTCTATACGTAAGTTGGAAGGTGCACATGAGATTCCTTCTACTCCCATTTATAGATGTAGGGTAGCATCCAGGAGATTACCCTACAGTCATAGAATGACTACATTTTATAATACTAGAAAGGCACAGGACAAATATACCTTAAACATTGATTAAGGAGGCAATAAAGTTAAATTAAATCTATTGAGTACAGCACATTTGTATTATTTAAGCTGGGCTATGCAAATTATGCCTTTATGAAGGATAGCTGATATGATTTGCTCCTGCCATTTTGCTTGGAATCTGCAGCTATACAATTTTTGAGACACCAAATTCTTGATTAGTGCACAGTGATGATGAAAAATTATAACAGTGAATTAAGACAACATTATGCAGCATTCATGTACTTATCAGGAATCATAATACACAATTCTAGTGGCAACTATTCAGCCACTGGAGTGACCTCACTGGTTTAATATGCTCAGAGTTGCTGTATAAAGTGAGAAAGCAAGTGTATCAGCATTTGCATTTACAATGCTTTGCTGCAAACATAAGCAGGCATTCTTAATAGCTATTAACAGAAGTCTTAAAAGAAAAATAAATTTTAGATACCAAGTACAAAAATGTGTTTCTAATATAAAATAGATATTACAAAGTAGCAGTGGTAGCAGAGATCTAGTGTTTTGTGATTCCATAGATTAACTTGCTAACCAGAAAGATATCATCTCAGTAGATAGATTAAAAAAAAAAACAACAAAAAACCTTATTTCAGCTATTCGTTTGTTAGTATGATTCATGTGTAACTGTACATATGCTAATGTATACATTTTCTGTGTGCATACACACATACACACAGACACTGAAAGAATATAATACATTTATACAAGATATATATGAATATTGTCACATACTAACGCATATGCTCCAGAGTTTTCCTTTTAGTGTTTTTCTTGAATCTTTACATGAATAATATCCAGCATCATGGACCTTGAACACTGATGACTCTGGTTAACGCTTTTATCCTTTGCTTGAAATTACAGGATCAGTCTAGCCAGAATTTATGAGAACCAGACCCCAGACCTCACATAGCTCACATATTAGACCATTAGGCATCTAACTACCTCTGAACAATTTCAATGCATTATCTTGCCTTCTCCCTGGGGCACAAACTTCACTCGTCCATACTTTTAATATATTTTGTCTGCATGAAGCAGATCGAGTTATTACATGCCAGCAGATCACGACTTACAGAAATCTCATTGCTCTACAGTGATGCAGCTAATATCTCTCTCTCTTCTCCATGCTGAGATAGGGCAGTAAAGAAATGGTCAACGGTGCAATTTTCAGTAAATTAATTGATAACTTATTCAGTGCAAATCTGCTATTTATGCTTATAGACAGGTTAATTAAATATTTCCAACCTGAGATATATTTGTGGCTATGTATATATGCTGATGTATCACAATACGTATTCACATAGCCAAGCAGAAGAGGTTTTCAAATTGTTTAGAACACTTGCGACTGCACTTTACATAAATATATTGTCCCTCCACTGTGAGAGGTTTTATACCTACTTTTCCAAGGCTATATAAAAACAGAGCATCATTGCCAATCATACATTTGCATTATGACGCTGGAGTGGTTTGTTTGTTTTTTTTTAATTCTGTGATTGAAATATAACATAAAGTAAGATTAGAAATCAATTGACCTGTGAACTCTCCTGAACCTTTTACCTGGTTTGCAAGGCCATTACGTTCTTTTCTTTCATTAGCTTTTTGCTGGAGCAAGGCTGAACAGGAAACAAGGGTGATCCTGTCTCCTCCCTAGAGGCTGTTCATCAGCTGGCTCAGTTTACAGCAATAAAAAAAAAAAAACACTGGAAACATACAACCGGTCAGAAACCGTATATTTTTCCTTATGCATTATGATCATTATTACAATACTAATATTAATAGCAGAGGACAACCAGGGAATAGCACTCTTTGGAATTTCTTTTCTGCAAAAGGATATGCACATATTCTTCGTTCATTTAAGTACCTGCCTTTATAACCCAGTTCTAGCTAACGAAGTGATTTTGTTTTGGATCTGCTGAATGAGTTTCCTTTATAGTCTGAATTCTAGATGAATGGAGCATTACTCATAATAATTCTGTATTTCAAATTTAAATCCATTGTTAAAAAAACAGAGAAGTGGAAACCTTGTTTCTCCTTTCACAAGCAGTTTGAAGCCCTATTCTGCAGTGTGCTTAGTGCCTTTGGAGAGATGCTTAGCACTTCTATCCAGAGCAACTACAGCAGAAAATAAGGATCCTTGGCACCTCAAAGAAGGCGCTTCACACTATACAGGATTGGACATTTAATTCCTGACTAAAACAAACTCCGTCGAAAGGTCATCAGTCCCGGAGACTAAAACAGTTTTGATGAAGTCCAGTCTCCCACTCTGTTGACAAGTGTCTCAATTATTTTCAACAGCTCTTGGTGTCTACACTGGAAGAATGCAGAGCAATCATCAGGCTGAGGTAACCACAGGTCCCTCTGTGAGAATCTGCAGAACATGCACACTGAGCAGCACTCTAAGACAGCTATTTTTTTCACCTGAGGTAGGAATAACTAATGATGTAACCAAGTTATCAGCTACACGTTTTGACATACCGGCAGTGCATGAACTAATGCTTTGTAACTGCAATGCAAGAAGAAATAGCCCCTCAGGATAAATTCTTTGGAAGTCTGTGTGAGCAAAGCGATGAAATATCTGGATGGAAAAATCTAGAACTTGCAAATAGGACTGGATGGGACCCTGCTGTACTTTCCTGTGGGTTATATGAACTGAACAAAGTAAAGTTTGTCTGGCACCGATTGGTTCTTATCAGTCTTTGCTGATTCACCGTAACATTTAGGTTACTTTAATATGCAAGCTTTAGAGAAGAAAATACCGTAGTCGTCTTCCTTGCATTCCCTTGCTCCTGATGACAGGATACCACATACCTCTGGGCACAATATATGCACACTTAGAACATCTAAGGCTTGAAATTCTTCATTGTTGGCCCAGGTGACTGTTCATTAGCTGCTTCTCTCCACAGCTCCCATGCTCAACGCTGAGCCTCTCCTTCTCTTTGCAGGAAGCTGCCAGGTACAGGCTTAGCTGTACGTAGGCCTTTCAGAAATGCAGCCGGCATCCTTTCCTACTGGAGGAAGGTAGGACTTCAAACGAAGTGTCTGGTGCTTCTCGCAAACTGTCTCCCCAATATTTCTCTCCGGCTGCCATTGAACCCACACGTTTGGGGTAAATTTTACCCCAAATTCCCATTTTTCCTAGCAACTCTGCATTCACTGGAATTCCCCTGAACACTTAGACTGTGACTGATAAAAGATCTCAAATTCTATCTGTTCCTTATCTATTTACAGTTTAGCTAGTATTGTAGTTATGAGAGGCAGACCTCTTGGCTTCTGGAAGGTAATATATTAACATCAAAGAGAGACAGTGTACCTTCCTGAAGAGCCTGCTGAACTCCTCTAAACCTGCAGAACATACAAAGATTAGGTGTCCTCTGAAAAGACCTAGAGCTCCCTTTCTGACAAAGAATATAATAGTTCTATGTTGTAGCCTCAAAAAAACCAAAACATTCTCAAAACATAATGAAGAACAAAATAAGAAACAAAATCAAACAAAAACAAAAAGCTATTAAAATTCTAAAATAGGTAGATCAAAATATTTTAGGTTCTGCAGTATTTTCACCATTACTCATGATTTTGAAAGGGAAAGTGGGTCCTTGCAGTGTTATCTCCGAAACAGTGTCTAAAGAAGATGTGGAAAGATCAGTGAAGGATCTCTATTGACCAGACTCAATGTACAATATGAGTTAAAAAATATTTTGTAAACTGCTCTTCACAGATTTTTCTAGAACTTCCTGTTGGGTAGATGTAAAATTATTTCCAATTATTTTTAATTAGCTCTACCATTAATGCTAACTTTTCCCATCTGGGCAGCTTCTGTGTGTTTTGTCTTTGCTAATATCCATTTAAGCTTAGAAGACTCAATGGACGCCACAAAAGAGGACATGAATGAAGTACATGAAGACAGAATCAGAAAGAACGAGATCACCTTATTAGTTGCTTGATTATTTATTTCTGCTATTTTTGGTGCTACCTCAATTGCTTATGATCTGTGCTGCAGAGATGAGAGAAGATTGTGATGGATAACAGTATCTATGGCAGCTAGCTCCCAGGAACTTAGCCTTGAAAGACTATTACTCTATACTATTACTCTGATGAACAACAAAATTAAATGAAGTCTCAAAACTAACTCTCAGGACATGTTTCTAACTGTGGAAGGTTGCCTGCAATCTATTTACACTTACTCGAGGTCAGATTTAGTGCCTTTTGGAAGCAGAGGACTGAATCGTATACCTGTGGTCATACAATTTATACATGAAGCATACTCTTTCCAGCAATATATAACAGCTGTATATATGTATAACTTTCAACTTTTCAAGGCTCCAGTGCCTGTGACCCTACATGTCAGGTCACTGCAGGAAAAGAAAAAATTGAAGAGTTGTGTGGGAGGCACATATCCATTCACATGATGGGAGAGAGTCCATGTTTCAGATATGCCTCTGTCATGGCCCTTTTGAGTGCTGGAGTTACGCATCTAAAGTGCAGCCCAGTGCAGCAGTTTCTCTCCCACTCCGTGATTTCCCATGGGCCAGACTATAGCTGGCTGACAGATTACAAATCAGGCTGCTCAGCTCTGTCTGGCACAAGGGATCATGAAGCAGAACAGAGATTGTGGAGCCTGAAAGTGAAGCTGCAAATGCATGACTTGTATTCTGGAAATACATGGGACAGTGTGAGAGGAGTCAGACAAGTGTCTCAGTGCTTAAGACTTGGCAGGTCTTTTAAATGTAGAGGTCAGCAGCTTTTATAGCAACTTCTCCATGCCTTCCAAGTCTGGTTGATTATTCACTCCAAGGCCAAGAAAAAGAATGGGGAGAGAGGGCAATGAGGTCATATTGTTCTCCCTCCAAGACGCTTCAACTTGCTCCCCTATATTCATATCTGGATTTTAATGGGACTCCCTACAGGCGCTGTGGATTCTGATTTACAATTGCTGACAGGATTTTCTATGTTTAAATTTGTTATGTAAAATAAAAGGCAACAAAATACTACTTTCATTTTTTGAAATGCAATAGACAAATACAATGACAAATATAACAACTATAAAAATAGTAAAAATTATAACAGAGGATAGCATTTTATTTAGCATAAATGCACTTTTCTGTATGGGTACAATATACTATGTTCAT
The DNA here is from genome assembly GCF_036370855.1 of Dromaius novaehollandiae. NCBI lineage: Eukaryota > Metazoa > Chordata > Aves > Casuariiformes > Dromaiidae > Dromaius > Dromaius novaehollandiae. Next base: position 35,241,150 of record NC_088102.1, read on the forward strand.
CTTTCCCAGCTCTTCCCAAATGAAGGTTCTAGGCGGAGGCTGGAAGTTTAGGATTGTGTGTTCTGTTTTAATATTAAGGCCATTCTTGAACTAATGTAATTGTTTAAATTAATTTTGCTTACTGCTATTGCAGTCATTATACAGCTTATCATACTTCCAGCTTATTTCAGAATATCTGGCTTCCATAATAATGATAATTATAGTGAGTGTGCTCTGCACAGATTTTGCCCCACCTAACAGGTCAGAGCATGACGTAACCTGGTACTTGTGATAGGACTGGAGGTTGAGGGATAAAGGAATTCCCATGGATTGCCCACAGTATTTCTCAGATTCTGCTCAGGGTATTTTTTTCTCGCTTGCCAGTGCAATGCATATGTTTTGATGATCTACCCTTGGAAGTTAATGGAGCCTGTGAACTTCCAGATGGCTGTTGAAGAGAAGGCTGTGTAGTCAGCAGACCACTATCTTGATAGTCTTATCCTGAGCTATTGACCTCTTGATTTCTTACCCTGAGCCATCAATTCAGAATTCCTACATGATCGCTTATCCTTTGATTTGTTTCCATAGGTCACTTGACTTACACATTACCACTGATGAATAATACTCAAAATCATTTTTATTTTACATGTAGTTATATTAAAAAAAACACATGTAGCTAGAGCTCCCATCAACTTTAGAAAGTGGAAGAAGGGAATTGAGTCTTTCTGAAATAACTGATTATTTTAAGAAGCAAACCTTTTTTAAGATAGAAGTAACATTTTGATGGATGGAAGTCCAAGGGAAAATGAGTTTGCCACAGGAGAATCTGCACAAAAGCTGGTGGGGGGTACTAAAAAGAGTTCCACCTGAGCCTCCAAGAGGTGCTAGACAGTTACTGTCAGAAACCACAAAACAAACTGAAGAGAGAGAAAATAAGAAAAAACCTGCTTATCTGGGGGGAAGAGGGACAGTGTAGAGAAGGAAAGGCAACTGTAGTCTACTGCCCAGTTTCCTTATTCCATGACATGTCACTCTGGAAAAAATGTTATTAATATTCTTCTCTTCTTAACATGATGGTGGAATGTCAGGGTGACATTTCCCATCAACAGTGCCTCAAATTAGGCACCTGAATCAATTTTTAATCATTCTTTATCATAAATCATTTTCATTCAAGTGCCTCAACCAAGATTCATCATTTTGCTCAGTGCTATGCAAATCTATATGGAGACAAAGACTAAAAAACAACAATGACAACAAGCAATCTGATTTTCTCAGTTACTAAGCACTACCATATCCTATAGCTTTAGTAAAATACACAGGTATTTAACCTTAATAAAATTAAGGATTTTATTTCCAAATTTTTTGGAAACAAAATTTTCAAAAGTTTTTACCCATTTCATCTGACTCAGCAGGTCTTAGGGAACACCACTCTATTATGATTGCTGTCCTTCACACCTTAAACTCTGCAAAATGCTAAGACAAAAATAAAGAATATTCAACTGTAGGATCCTGGCCAAATTCCCATTGTCTATCTAGATTTCCTCCTGCAACTTCAGCTGGATGTCATCATGTTTTCTCATACTTTCTGTGTTACGCTGTTTTGTAACTTTTTTGTGCTTTCTTAAGAGAGTGAGATGTATCATGACAGAAATATCTGCATTTTAGTGATGAGTGAAATGATTCCTGCATTACTGTAAGAGATGTTGAAGGTTTCTGCATTTGGCTAAGGTAACAAGATTTAAAATTTTATTACTTTCTTTTTTAATGTGTTTTTTTGTGGTAGACTTAAAATTCAGCAGCAAATGCATTGTTGGACTGGGGAAATGCCTTTTCTTTGCCCCAGGAAAATTCCCATAGTATGTACATATCATGATGAAGTCTTTAACTGTATGAATGCATACAATTTTCTCTCTCCTCCAGTGAAAGGATATAGGCTTCATTCACCAGAAAGGATATACATACAGAGCAGAACTGAGATTACAGAAAGAAGAAAATGTCTGGCATTCTCTAACTTTGAAGTCCTTCACTTAGCAACCTATGAAATGTCCTTTGAGCTTAGCTACTGTTCATGTATAACGTCATTACACTATATCAGGCAAATCTGAAGTTGTATTAAATTTGGAATATGCAAATGTAATATTACTCTTTTATGACAGAACTTTGATATTGTCTCTCTGTGGTCTCAGAGAAACTCACTTACATGATTTCTATCACAAAAAGTCATTGTATTTTAAACTGTATACTGTTGTCATAGTCTAAGTTCCCTCAAAGTTCAGTCTTGGTAGATCCCTAATTTTGGCTACTGCCTCTGGGGATGCAGGGTATGAAATACCTGCTGGACTAACAAAAGCTTCAAAATAAGAGACTGAAACTATCTTGCCACTGCATGTGGTATGCAGCTCAAGTATAAATATATGCTTGTTATCATATTTGATGACTCAGAAAGTTCAAGACAAGTTATCTACTTTCAGTGTTACTTTCTTATCTCAAGTCTTAAGTCCCTAACACATATCACACTGAATACGCTACAGCTATCCATCGTTCCCTTCATCCAGAGGAACACTTATCTTTACTTCTCACAAAAAGAGTAAGTCTCCTCAAAACAGTTATACGTCTGTTGAACATACATAACAAAAATAGCCTTTGTAGAAGTCTTACATACTACATGTTGATATAGGGTTGATCCAGATATTCATTAAAAAGAGCTTCCCAATTTTCTTACAGTTTAAATATTTGAAAATGGTGCCATTTTATATATTTGTCAAAAGACTTCTGAGACCATGCTGCACCACATGCCCAGTCTTTATTTTCTTGCATTTCTTCTCTGACACTGATTCTGAATCTGAATCAAGTCAGTCAAGCTATCATTCAGCAGCTTGCTTAGTGACCTATGTGAAAATAATTTCAAATGTGCTTTTGTGAGCAGGTTTAGAACCATTTGTGATATCGAGAAATGACTTTTCAACAGTGCTCACCAAATTCACTGAGCTCTTTTGAAAACTTGGGCCCTGCTCATAAAAGTTTGCCTCACGTACCCAGCTGGACTCCTGCTGACACATTTGCTCACTGTCTCAGCCAAAAGAGCCAAGCAGAATCTCAACTGAGCAACTTGCAAGACAGGTTAGATGCTACACCCTGTGGAAAGGCTTCGATCCCTCTTTCCTTTGAATGTCTCTGTTGGTGTTTAAGCAGAGAGGATGTCAGTCTTTAGGCATCTCTGATAATCTTCAAGGGCAATTTAATTAAAACATTTATCTGTTAAACCAAAAAGGCTGCCAAAACCTAAACCTTCCCTCTCCATACTGAAAGCTTGTGACTATGTTTATTGGCTCCAATTCTCAAAGGAGACTTTACATTAGCTTCCTTGGGACTCGGATTGAGTCCGAAGTGCATAAATCATGTCAGAAGAGGAAAAAAAGACCCCACAACATATTTTATTTGTATGAGATATGCATGAGGGGTCATACTAGTAAACTCCCCATTACCATTAATGAATCACATATGTGTTACTATATATATCAGGTCAAGCTCAGCCTGTGAACCAATGGACCCACCTATTCTGAAATGCCTGCCAATTGCACACGTAGTTTCCTCATTTCCACAGGTCTGACTTTGTTCCGTCCCATTAGGAAGTGAATAGAAACTCCTGAAGTGCTAAACAACTTTTAAACTGCTCTGAGGAATGTAAACCAAAGCAGTTCCAGTGAAAGAGAAAGATCCAGCTACATGAAACCTCAGCATAAGCACTGCCCTGCTTTTTTCCCCAATGGCTCATACACCAATCTTAGCCCTTTTCATTTATACTTTTGTAGTATCTGCACAGACACTTGAGTTTGTTGCCTTCTAGCTTAGGCTAAAAGGAAAAAAAACACTTTAATGTTTTGGTTTAGGAAAAAGCACTCAACCAATGATGCATGTAAAGTGCTGTTATGTTGATTGAGCAGCTGGCTTTTTTGGTATGTATCCCAGATGTTTCATCAATACGGCAACACCTTACATTATACTGTCTCGGAAGATCTTGGACCAGTCCCACCTGGTCATATCCTTAGCCTGGAGACCTCAGCCTTAAAGTACCTCTCATTACACAATGAACCTTAATGATTTTATGAGCTAACATTTTTCCTTCATATAATTTAAGCAAGGTGCATGGGCAAACTGCTAACATCTGTTATCAATAAACTGTATTTAGGGATTTGGATTTATCAGATATATAGTTTCTTTAACAGTACACATGGAGCTATTTCTAATATCTTACATTTAACAGCAGTCCTTTAAGCTATACACATAGAAAAATTCTCCTATCATTTATACAGCTGTGAATCAGTTTCAGAATAGTCTATGGAAAGAACAATAAAAAGGAACAATTTCCTCAAAACAAAAAAAATTCATTTCTTTAATTATTTTATTGTCAATTTTATGTCCATCTGCCTGGAAATTATATTTTAAACAACTTGGGTAAACAAAGGTGATGCTTCTCTTTTCAAGCATTTACAAAGCAAATTAATCTGAATTCATATCCCAAACTGGTCAAGCACAAATATGTAAGACAGCGGCTCCCAACCAAGGGATCATCACCCCAATTCAGGTCATGGCACTTATGAGTTGAAGTCATGAACCTAGCAGAAACTCAACTGCACAAACGGAGTTTGCAACTGGAAGCAAGGTCATGAGACAAGAAGACCAACTGAAAGTGTAGTCACTATCAAAAAAGTTAGAGAATCGCTCGTCATTGTCTGATGCCGCATATAGAAGTGAAGTCACATTATTGCTGGATCTCCTCTCTCTCAGATTTTCACAAGACAGTTAAAATCTAGCTGCTTTACAATCAATAAACAGGAAAGATAGGGATTATTGACTATAGGAATGATCACTGACCTTAATATCCTAATGCTGAACTTTGTTTTTGGAAACACCTAGCCAGAAAGATGAGAAAAATTAATATTCATCTTTGAATTCTTTTGTGTAGCATTCTTTTTTACCAAGAAGTTTATTCACATACCTACTTATTTCTATAATAGGCCACAGAATCAATTTTCTGGTAATATTTTAAGTGCTTCAGAAAGTTGAGTGGGATCCTTAGATAAAGTCTTTCACTCATGCTAACACACTGTCAAAAGTAATTTTAAATATTTCTTGAAGTTTTTAACTGTTAAAAGCCAAAGTTTGCCATTTGCTGGAAAATTATCAAAACTATTTTAGCTTATTTAGCACAAGAATTACAGATATTGATGCCAAAAAAACCCTGATGGTTCGGGTATTTTAAAAACCATATAACTGCAAAATAACGTTATAAGAATTAACATCTGTAAAGGCATTACGTTCTTTCTTTTTAGACAGTATGGAACTTTTTAATTCTCATGTTTTCTGGATGTTGGATATGAACCAAAAACCAAAACCCCAAATTGTTCTGCAGGGTTGTTTTCTGGAGATGTCACCTAAGCGTCTGTCAGTGTCAGTGGAAATCAAAGGGTTTCCATTTCAGAAAAAATGCTTCCAAAAATTGTTCTCAAGGTGAGCATGGTGAAGATGAGGTGACTGTTAGCTTCTTTTGTAGTTCCCTGATTCCAGGAACTGTCCGAGGCTACAACAGCCCCTCCAGTATAAATTAGAGCACTCTCAAAGCTGCTCTAAGTCCAGTGGCTGGTAACAGACTCTTAATAAGTTCAGCCAGAGATCAATGGAGCATATATGTGCTCTGGACATATCCTGACATGTGTATGCCCAGTTCAGGGGTCTTTACCAACCTTAGTGCTAATTGTCCACAAGCCAGTGATCATTGCAGTGTGCTAGCACGGGGCCCACTTTCTTTTAAGGGTAAATTTGAAGCAGATTCGAAAAGTGCATCCAAAAATTTTGTACAGGCATCTGTGAATGTATATGTAGCCACTGAAGAAAGCAGTATTGCTATCTAGCCACTGCAGACACTGATTCCCTCAGAGTTATACCCAGTAAAGACAGAAATCAACACTTTAAATGTGCTTTCTGTGCCATGCAGAAAAAGCAGTTTGTGAATTTCAGTGTACTGTGTAGAACTAGGGGCCTAGTCCTAACTTGCCAACATTTAAAGTCAGTGCTCTTAAGGGTCTACACAACATTACGTGTGCCTAAATACTTTGTAAATGCATTCTGGCAAAACTAGATTTCAACAGATCTCTGTCATTCCCACCAGCTGAAGACCCTCCCCTCACATTTTCCTGTGCACAGTGCGCACAGGCCAAGGACACCAATTCTTCGCTAGAATTTGGAGACAGCACCAGACGTGGTGGCTTCATAACAGATTTGAAGTTTGCAGGGAGAGGAAGGGAATCTGGCTAATGTGACATGCAGCGGTGGTGGGCTAGGGGAGGTGAAAGAAACCTCCTTCCTCTGGGACAAAAGGAGGGTCAGTTATGCTTCTGGACACTTCTGCATTAATAGACATGACATGTAATTAAAGGTATAGCAAAACATATGCCAATATAATTTTTCATCTTTCCTAGATGTCCATCCCTATATCTACATCACCAAGATTCATAAATGATGAAGACAGCAAAGATCTCATTCATCTGCACATATTTATTAACACTAGGATCTTACCTTAGGCTATTGGCTGAAAACCTGTTTGGTAATTTTTATTCAAGACAGGTTCATATGACCACTACAGTGTTCTCTGCTCATTGGCATAGTCTTGGGGCATCTACACAATTAACTCTCCTTCACTGCACATCAGTGGCCTGTTAAGTTTTTCCTAACAACCTATGTGGATGCATATAATTTCATCACAATATACGAAGCATGTCCAATAAAAGGCACATTGATGGGTACTTTAGTTCTCTACCGCCTCAAGATTTTATACAAGCTGGACCAAAGAGAAATAGAATTTGATCATTAAAGCAACCATGTCCCTCAAGCCTTCCCCAACAGACTATATCCATATTAAAAACAGAGAAATCAAAATAAATTAAATCTGAAAGTTGATGCACAAGAAAAGGAGTGAAAGAGAATAAGATGTCTGTCATATTAAGCATTTACATGTGCTCATTATATCAGCTGCATCACAGTGAAGCAGTTTGTAGGGCTGAAAGCATGGATGCCCAAATTTTCCAAAAAGTTTCACAGAAACTTACAGAGACCACTACAGCTACCTGAGACTGCGTTGTCCACATGGCCTAGATTTCTCAGCATTGGAGTGGACATTGATACATGCTTAACAAATACAACAGTTCTACTGTCAACTGGTAAAAAAGTCATATTCCATAGCTTCAGAGCTTCAGTAAATGGATCTAAAATTGAAAAACCATTTTCTTTTCATTGTTTTCCCTTCCTTCAAGTCCAGGAGCACTGATCAATGCTGCAAACAGCCCTGAGTCCCAGTATCTTGCAATTCCTAAAAACCTCCAGTTTAAGATTTTTTTTTTAGATTTTAAAATGAGGTAGATGTGGAGGAGACAGCTCCAATGTCCCAATTCCATGCATGCCAACATGCTATTCTCTAAAACCAGCCAAAATCAAGCTTACACTACTCCCTTTCACTCTAAAAGAATCACAAAAAGCTCTTGCAACTTTGACAAATGACCTCTGACGAATCCTATTGCAGCAGTTTTTGTTCTTAAAAGCCAGGCCAACAAAACTCAACATCTTAACTTAAACTACTTATGAAGTTGAGTTAAAGCTAAAATATCAAACTGTGAGAAATTAGGTGGGTGAGGGCTTTGCAACTCCTTTCTGACAACTCTGTTGTAGGGACATAACTTCTTAAAACACTTCAGCAAGATTCAATTTTCTGTAAAAGACCTTGATAAACAAATGGAAATTTAAAGACAACACATGGGAAGCCAGAAATATCCAAAGAGAGACACTTTTAGAGGCCAAGTTCTGTATATTAAAATGTTTTGTTTCAATAAAGCAGAAGAGAGTACCATATAACAAACAAGTTTCATTGTCACATCTCTCCATCACTGATCATTACATTACTTTATCATTCATTACTTTTCTTTGAAAAATTATTATGATCTAAAAGAATTTCCCAGCTTCATATCATAACATAACATAACATCTTTCAGGCATTTAATTAGAAAAATGAAAAGGAAGAAAAAAGAGGGGTTATTTGTTATGTAATATTGTAAATATTTATCTTTATATAAACTTCTGTGATTCTTGAAGTCTATAATATATAACAGAATAAACCTAAAAAGGCCATCCACACAAATCTGCTGTCATCACATATGACCTTCACTCCACTTTCATCTACAGACTATTGCAAAAGAAAAAAACAGTCCATGTTATAATCTCCATTTCACCCATTTTGCATTTATTCTGATTTTACAATGGTAAAATGATCCTTATCAGACTCAGCATACAATTTTTATTTACCAGTCATAAAAACAATTTTTATAATAATATGCACTATTACCTAAAAATAATACTTAAATTGTACCCATGAGATCCTCAGTGCCTTCACACGACATATAGTAGACTGAAAAATCAATAGGGATACAAAAAATGCTGCAAGTAGGCTTTGTTTTAAGTTTATATTTATCTAAATGAGCCAAATTCTTTCTCAGCCCCTATCAGAGCACATAGTATTGTGGAGGACATAAGAGCTGCACACAGCCACGTGCACAGGCAGTGCAATGACATATGCAAATCCCATTTTCCTCTGTGATTTGTACAAGCAACATGAATCTCCTTCATATGCATGTGATAGAGTGTAAAAAATGAGCTTGCGCGTTCACATACAGAGTACTTGTGCCAGCCTCTCTCTTACAGTCCTACTCTTCCTCACCACTAAAACGGTCTAATGGGACCAGAAAGCAGACGGACTTATTCAACTGGAGGAGAGCCAGCAATGCTAGATCTACACCATAGTCCCCAGTGCAGTGGCATGTCAAATAAAAAGGAAGGTCTGATCAGACCACTGTTGCTTTCTGACACCTCCAGCTATCTCTAATCTACACCAAGGCTGTTGTAGAAAACAGCCTTTGTGTCCAGGTGCCATAGCCAGATGTTTCGTGACTGCTGTGACTTAGGGACAGCTGAGCATTTAACTTCTTTAGATAAAATGTCTGTGTATGTTAAGGAATTCTCTCAAAATTGGTAGTGGGTGCATCCCTAAATAAAGTTTGATGAGCCATCCCTAATGGAGGAGAATTAGATACCTTTTCAAACCACTGTATGTAGTGCTTATTCCATAGCCCTGCTGGGAAGGAGGAGAGAGTTGCAGCTAACATAGCTAAAGGGAAGTCATGATTACACAAAAGCTACTTTTCCAGTTTCACTGTTGTATCGGAGTACAGCTACTCCCAGCCTTGATTCATTTTCTACATCAAGGGTCAAGAGCTGTTCGCCTTCCTTACATGATTAACCACGGTATCTTCAGTGGGTGTAGGTATCTGAACTGAGTAGAATTTGGTCTTAAAGTTGAATACAAAAGTATCTTTCAAGAGTTTGGAATCAAAAAGGCAGAGCAGGGAATAGCATGGGAAAAGTAAGGAAACCCTTTCTAACAAACAGAGAATTTTTCTCTTCTGCTATGGATGGGCTGAATGGACACAGCCCTTCCAGACCCCATAGCATGCCTCTGTCAGGAGGGAGTGTGTTGATTTAAAATATCTTGAGATAGTTAGCAAACTGGGTGAAATGATATGTCCAGCCTCAGTCCTCTGATACTGTACGTGTACACGTATTTACAATTCCTTAAAAAAATATATTTTGATTAAACAGGGCGGGGAATCAAAGTCATTTTTTTCAAGCATGACTGTTCTATCTGCAAATTGATTATAATAAAAAAAGGAGTTCAAAAGGTGCAGAAGAGTCAACACAGATTAGAAAAGAGATTTTTCTGGCTGAAACTTTGCTTTTTAAACACTCTCATGCCTTGAAGTTTGGATTATTGTTAGTTAAACACACATACACACAAATTAGTGGCAGTAGTACTAGTGCTAGGGAGAATAAAATACCATGTATTAGACAGCATCAGTCTCTGAACCTTCCTAACACCAAAAGAAAATGCATATATCACAGGGCCACTGAGATAAAGTAACACTCAGCCCTAGAGGGCACAGATTTCGTCTTTATGTAAATCAGTGCCTGTCACTGCATGCATGATTCACTGCTCAGAGTGTACTCTTCTGTGACGAATGAGTCCCGCTTAATTTGGCAGTGATTATGCGGGTTGCTGGCCCTCTAAACCCCTTTGAACTTGTAATTGCTGCTGGTTTAAATAATGAACATTAAGGGGAGGTGGATTCATAAAACTGTGGATAATTACAATTTTTTTTTCCTTTGTTTTTTTTTTTTTATGGAAATAAAAGGCTTCTGAGGCCACTGATAACTGTATCATTCTAGGCTGTTACCGAAATAAAACTGCAGTCTTGTTCAGTCTCAAGGAAGGAAAGGGAATGGAAAGGAGAAAAGGAAAAAAAGAGAGAGAGAGGGAGATCAGAATGGCTTGGATGCCAGTAGAAAAGGAGGAGCAATGGTATTCATGAATATTCATAGCTAGTCACATCTGTAGCAGGCTTGCTTTCCACCTTTTTTTCTTCGCAGTTCAACATGGACAAGAAGTGCTAACAAAAGAAGGTGATTGTGCAGTTCTATCAGGTTCCAGGTTTAATCTTTCCAGAGCATATGGGTGAACTTTTTTTTCTTTTCAAAGACTCCCAATTTTTTAAAATTCCAAATGCCTTTAACCAAAGGATGTGTTCCCTCTCCCTCCCCCTGCCCGTGCTGCTTTTTAAAAATTATGTTCCTGTAATTATGAATGTGAGGGAATCAGTTGCCAAGGAAGCATGATGTGTAACATGCAGCAAATTTGTTCCTCCTCTCCTTTACGAGCACTTTACTAAATCCTCCAATATTCTTTGATCCAGTAAAATTTTGATTTGTGTGTGTCATGTATTGAAACAACGACAACAACAAAAATTGTTATTGAGGAGGGGACAGAAACCAAAGTCAGCCAAGTCAGGCAGCTACTACCCAGAAACAACAAAGAATGAATGATAAATTTAGCAGCCTCATGTTCAATTTTCAAACAACACAGCAGAGATTTATAGCTTTGCTGCTCCCATGGCAAATGAAGCAGCACACAGAAAGCGTGTCTGGTTTTGATTTTGCTGTGTTTTTCCCCTTTTTTTGTTCTTTGCCTATTTGCAGGGTTTTTTTTTTAAACTCTACATTTTCTTTATCCTGGTGTGAGATGAATATCAAAGGCCCAGTGCTGTTGGTAAGCCTCCAGCATACAACAGCAGCTCAATGGGATGTTATTAGAACCTGCGTCACAACATGGCAGACTGTGATTAATAGCAACTGTATCAACGGTAGCAACTTCTCAACAACGCCCTCCAGCAGCTCTGAAGGGGCCACGGGAAGAAGGAAAAAAAACTGTCTGCAAGGACCAGCTACCAAGGGTTCAGCTTTGCACATGATTAGGTTATGTCAAAACTGTGTAACTGCTTTCAACCAGAACACAGTGGGGATCTTTATTTAAAAGCATGCTACCAAATGCATGGGCTGATCAGTATGTATTTTGCCAGAGACAATCATGTGAAGAATAGAATCAGAGAGATGAAAAATGGGATACTGAAAAGATCTGGACTGATTTTAGTGATATAATCAGCCTAACGAAGAAAAGATCAGCAAAATTTCTAAGGAAACTATAGGGCTGCTAATTTTTTCCTGTTGATACACGAAAGAAATCAGATTTAATTTTAAACGGAGCATTAACTGATATCCTTGCTTTCTCTCTTTTTTTTTATTACAGTGTAGGAACTTAGGGCCACACATTAAGAAATCTGGAGGTTATTCAATATCCCCTTCCATATCAGAAAATATTCTTCCAAATGTCCCCAGAGATCCAAAGAACCCCAAATTAAGGTGTTGCAGTTCATGAACATATGGCTTTGTCAATACCAGGTCCCCCCAAAAGTGTAGATCCATCAATGACTCTCATATATTATGGTCTGGATGTAAACTTTTGGCTCAGGAAGCCTTTAAACTTCTGCCGGCTGGAAGCTAGGATGATGTACCAGGGCATCCAGGATCGCCCTATGCTTGCTTCATTTCTTAGCCCCATCACCACCAGCCACTGTTTCTTATCAGAGACATGATACTGGACTAAATGGACCATTGGCCTGGCCCAATAGAGCAGATCTTCTTGTTTTGTCAAAAAAAAGTTAAAAACTTCTTTTAAAATGCTTTTTAATATTAACTGTTTATTAATATTAACTATTCTTTTTCACAAAACTTTGCTGATAAGTGGTTTTCATTTCTGTTAATGGCATTTAAAAATGCTTATCCTTCTACCATCTTCTGTCACTTAGAAATAAGAGGGAGAGCATTTGTCTACAGAGGTAAATGATGTTAGTGATCTCAGTCACAAATTAGAGCATTGGCATAGTATTTTCACTGGAAAAAATATTTGCAACATACTTTTTTCAAGGTATACATTAGAATTAGCATTGCAGCAGCTTTAGCCCCCTATCTCAGTGAGAGAAGCAGAAGAGTAAGACTTGGGAGACTTGTGGTAGGGTTGATTATGAGAAAAATAATCAGCAAGTGGAGAGGAAAAAAAACACAACACAGGGAAGAGCTCTGTATATTAGATGAAAAGGTTAGGAGTGAATAGGAAGGCTGGGGAACACTGGTATTTTATACTGTCATCCTTAGGAGTTAGAATGACAGAATGCATACTGATAGTCAAGGTGCGCTGTTGTTGGCCAGTTGTTTCTATCTAATGCTCCTCTCATTCTTAATTGTCACATAGTCTTACCGAGAGATCAGGGGTTATAGAGTGTACCTGAGTCCAGAGGTAAAGAAGTGCATGCAGCATACTGAAAATCAACACCTGCTGAGCTATAAACAAAAAATAATAAATCTTAACTGCATTAAAAAATACAAGCAACTACATAATTTCTTTCTCAAAAAAAACAACTTGCTGAACCAAGCACTGAAATATGCTGTATTAGTGCCAAAGACTGCAGCACTCCCTTCAACCTGTTTATCTTTGAAGACCATAATTAAGGAGGACAAACTGGTTTATAGTCAACACAAAAAGCTGGAAAAGAACTGCACTCGCAATTTTTCTCAAACACTAAATTTCCTTATCTAAGTATCTTGCTTGATTAAAATCATGGGGCAATTAGCAGTTGAGTGAAGGGATTACTTCCCATTGCAAAAAGACAGCCAGCCTTTACAAGTTCCACAAATGAGTAAGTTGGACTCAGTTCTCAGCTGTGCCCAAGCATGAGGAAATGAAAAGCTTCTGCCTGTGGCCTTCTGATCTAGGAGCTGGCTAGGGACTAGTTTAGTACCTAATATGATTTAGTGCTGACTCCAGGCTTTTTGGAGCACTCTTGTTAAACCCTTTCCAAACAGGAACCACCCCAGCACTTTCATGGCTGCACCGCCACTGTCTTTCCCTTATTTCCGAGTGACAGAAGGTGCTAGGATGACAGCCCATTTTTAACAACAATCCCCCCCCAACAACCACTCATGGTTGCCAGCTGAGAAATATGTGGTGGTAGCCTCACTATGCCATCCTCAGGGTTCCCTACATTGCAGTAATATTCACCCAGAGAAAGCCTCTGGCTTTTTAGATCCTTGAAGCAGGCAGAACGTAATTCCCCAGACTCAAATAAATATTTTTCTTCCCCAGCAAATTGAAGACGACCTAGGGAAGACTTGTGAAGTGGAATAGAGCATCTCTCAACTATCACAACCACACAGTACCAAACTATTTCTAGTCTAAGGAAGGTTCTCTTAACACAGGGTGGGGTGGGAGGTGAGCAAAGGGTGCAGTAAGGAGTTCCTTCCTAACCCTTTTACTGGGATTTAGCCACATTCATCCAGATCTGTGAAAAGTGTACATGGCATAGCAGCAAACAGAGCCATCACTGAAAGCTCACTGCTAGAAATGAAAAGACAACATGCAGCGCACAGGCCTCCAGCAGAACTGCTATGAACCAAGTATCCTCTGATTTCCCTGAGTGCATACAAAGGGCGACAAAGCTGAGGCAGTATGGTTCAAAAATGATAATGTCTGAGGTAATGGCTTTGCCATCAATCTCTTGCAAATGAAGAGTGATGGAGGGGGAGGAGATGAGAAAACCTTCGCTTCCCCAGATTTTCATCCTCTGCATCTTTTGCTCTGCTGACCAATAAATAAATAATCTGTACTAATGTTATTAAAACAATTTTGCTATCTCTGGGTCAAATTCTCATAATAAATGCATGGACCAACTGGCTCTCAATATGCATCTGAGGATGGTTTGATCAAATCTGGAATTCTTGTGATCTTTAAGTTTGATCTAATCCAAAATTATTGTTACTGTTAGTAGCACGGGAAAAGCTGGCGTAAAGAAAAAGCTGTGACATGAAGCGTTTGTTTGGATCAAGTACAACTTACTCCTGTCTTCTGTATCCTTGAGTGTGATTTTCAGAAATAATCAAAACAAAAGTGACAAAACCCAAAAACCACAATGAGCAAACAGCAGCTTTTAAGTGCTGTGGGAACAGAGACATTTGTTTAAGTAACCACTGTTTAAAAAATGCATACATAGTAACAGCAAAATAAACAGCTTGCAATGTTGTTTATTTTAAGATACACAATAGTAATGTAAAGTGCTGCATGCACTGAATTCAGGGTGTACTAACATTATTTACAGTTCTGAAGAGCAGTAGGAAAACTCAGTTCCATGCCAGAATACTCCCTGTTCAGATGACAGCAAAGGTCACTACTAACTTCTTTTGCAGCTAGGAGTATTTCAACATACAGCCACAGAAAACTGCTGCTCTCTTTTCTCATGAAGGTAACTTCTGAAATGTGTATCAAAATCCTACAAAAGGCACTACATGCCAGTGACATGTTTAAAATGGATGTACAAGCCCATTCTGGGGAAGGATAATTAAGAGGGAGAAAAAGAGATCTTTGCCTTGTCACTTCACTTCTTAAAAATGTTCCAGAAAGGCCTGACTCACTAGTCTATGTAGAGCCAAACAAAAAAAAAAGCAAAAAAGAGAAGAAAACTAACAAAACTAAGCAGCAGTGTTCTGAAAAGTGACTGACTTACTGAACCGATTTATGTCCCTGTGTGTCTGAATTGCATTTGATTCTCCACTGACAAAAAATCCCATTGGCTTCAAACCATAATAGAAGTTTGTGCTATTTTTCTTCATAAAGCCAACCTAGCTATAGGCAAGAAAACTGGACTTTATTCTGGCCACTCCATCATCTATTTACTATTGTAATTGCATAGATTTACTATTGTAATTGTAACACTAATGTTATTGTATAATTCTTGTTACTGCCAATAAATGAACCAGAAAGAATCCAGCTTGGATCTCAGATCCCAGGCTAACTTTGCAATTCTGGCAATAAGAAATAAGATGCATATTTTGACATGCAAACTGAGCTCATGTGATCTGGAAGCCATTGAGACAACCATGGAACCCCACAGTTACATTATTACAAAATAATGTTTGAGAGCAAAATTTCACTTTAAACTCAAAATATGATCTATTCCTTCTTGATGCTTTTGAGTAAAGCTGTGTGTGAAAATCAGCAGTTTGAGTCAGCAGGCACTCAGTCAATATTTTCTTGAGGTCATAAATTGTCATAAAAATCTGTAAGGGAAAAGCAGGTGAAAAGGCCATGTTTCACCTGTTTCAGCATTAGAATTTCTGTATAAATCCATAATCAGCCTCATTTTGCATTAAATTCCTATCTGGATCGGTGTCCTTAAAAATCAGATGTGGATTTTGAATACTCAAACAACTTTTGGTGTTTTGAGGTGACTTTTCATACAGCTAATGTGTGAGCAGAAGCCAGAAAAAGTTTGGGAACACTAAGCTGGGTAAGGGTTGATTTTGGACCTGTATCTTTCCCAAATATTTATAATCATTAGTGAAACTTTGTGTGTTGTGAACAGAGAGCAGCTTATGTATTCTGATACATTCTCTGTCTTGAATATCTGAAAGGAAGGTGTTTTTAACATAAGGTCCTCAACTCAGACTCCCTTCCTTTGCTGGTCTGGCAGAGCCCAAGCCTGCTGACCTTCAGCACCAAGTCTTACTTCCAACTGTTTACTCACGCCTTTGCCTGAGGGGATGGTATTTATATATATCTCTTAGGTCCAATTCTTCATTTCAGGTCGCAAGCCCATTTTTAGTTTGCATTTGTTAGTTAATTTAAAAATACTTTTTATTTTGACAGATAAATGAGATGTCTTTTGAAAAAATTCAAACAAATACAAAAAATTTGAACCTGAAAGAAGGCAAATTTGGGGAGGTTAAAGGTTCCCCTCTGAAAACAAGTATCTTCCAATTTTTAATCATTAATAAGAGAACAAGGAAATATGAGAAACATTTTAGGCAGTCTTGCTTTAGTGTAACCCAGGAATGCAAGATGTTTCTCAGCAGTATTTCATCACATGTTTTTGGAGTGTAGTTTTCTAAAGTGCTAAATCAAGGCACTTCCACAGATTGTTCCACAGTCTCAATGACGTTTCTTTCTCGGGGAGGGGGGAAGGAGCTGAGGCGGGGAGAGGGAGGAGAATGCTGAATTGCAGTATTACTGGAAGACTTTGCTCCCCCAAAGTAATTTCTCTTCCTGTTTGTAACTTACTTATTCACTGATTCAGTATGCAGAGTGTCTGTGTATGTCTAGGTCTTATATTTTTGGGATGGATGGGGAAAGCACTGAAAACAACAATACAGCTCATAATTCTCTCATCTTCTTTCAGTCTGTGTTACACTTTTGGGGGAATAAAGGCCCTGATAGTCCTGGCTCTCCAAACATCCTTCTATATCTTTCTTACAGACTCTCACCAGACAGGCCTCAGGCTAGTTTCATAATCATCAGGAAAAAACAGTCCTGATGTTCAGCATGAGATCATAACACAGTGATCTCACTCTGAACATTACCTTTCACTACAGCAGCTCTATTGACTTCTTTGCTTAGAACAGTTTGAATTTCCCACCAGCGCAGTTGTGTGATATTTGGCCTCTTTTAGGCTAGATATCTCTTTGCAGAGTGAGCCTACAAGGCACTGAGCAGAAAGCTCATGAGCCCTGAGGCCTTGTTTGAAAGAGTTTTCAGTCTCAGCAAGAAGTTTGATACAGCGCTTGTTCAGGAGGCAGTAGAGGATATTACAGCATTATCAAGTGAGAGTGTACAGCATCCTGTATTTTCAGCTTGGGCTTTGAGCAGGATTCAGATCCCAGGAGCTAAACCTGGGATAGTTTAACAGCTCTAGAGTTACACTTATTCATATCCATGCTGGCAAAACACCACAGTCTTGTTTGTTCGTAGATATTTTATTTTCCTACTGCACATATATAGTTTTGCGGGGGGGCGTAGTGGGATTTAAACTCCCTCACAAACATTACTGCTCTCTAAATGGACAGTGCTTGGGGAAAAAAACAGAGAAAGAGGCAAGGGCTTTTCTCTTTGAAGTTTGTTTGCATCAAAGAGCACTGTGGGATATAAGTTCAGGTTTCACAGAGCCAGGACAGCTAAGATTAATTATAGTAGTGAATTTTCTGCAAATGCCTAGGATAGATACGCACTAAGTACTGGGAGTTTTCTGGTCTGAGGAGTGTTTGCTTGGCATCTAATGGCCACCACACAACACATGCATACAAAGTAGGTTGTTTAAAACTGAGATGGTAAGTAGGGATACTATGTGGAACAATGTATGCATCTTAAGATGTTTCTAAAGCACTGCAGCTCATCCCACCATCCACGGAAGAGTTCATACCAACTCAGGAAGCACCTCTCTTTCCTAAGAGACATTAAAATGTCTGTGTGGAATTGGAAGAAACAGCACTGGAAAGAGACAGACCAAGTAACAGAATTCTTGGAATAGTTTACCGAAGCAGTAAAGGAGGACAGAGGGGAGAAGTAAATTAAATGATTTTTTTTCAGTTTTGGTTGTTCACAACAGTTACCTATTTTCACTTATGTTTCCATTTCAGTTCCTAGTTTATATCTGGAACAGATCATCAGAATATCCCTTTTCAGTTGAAATTAAGGCATCCTTAAAGTACCCACAGATCTGGAAATGATCATTCAAACTAGCCAACCTTCTTTGCATTTTAAGACTGACACCACTCCTATTCCCTTTGCTGACTGCCCCAAATATACAGGTCACTTTGCTGACCACATAATGCTCCTTCTCCCTGTTGTTATCAGACATATCATGACCTTTTTCACTATTTCACCTTCTATACTATTGAATAAGATCTGCTTCCATTTCTGGACTATCAAAGCAGCTGTCAGCTGTCTGCACGTGCTCCTTAGCAGTGCAGGAGCTTCCAAATCACGGACTTTGCAGTAGCCTTTCTGTCCCTTACTCTTCACTCTGGGTCACCCTCCTGCTTCCCATTTCTTAAAGCAAACCCTGGGGAATGCACAAGTGGGAAACACCTGGATGAACCAAAAGAAGCAGCAGAAGGATCGAGGCTGTCTGGAAAGCTGCCAAAGTCCTATTTCACTTCAGGAAACTCCCCAGGCTGTTGAGGAGGAGAAAATCCACTAGTGACTTCTTGAAGCACAAAGATGCATTTGTTGATACTATTGCACTCCCTTTATTCTGGCTCTTGCCCTTGGGCCAGCAGTTTATGTCTAAGGCTCTTTCTCTTGCTACTTTCTGGGAAAGATATTTGATACCATTTGCATGTAATAATCACCACTTCAGGTCACCAGCAAGGAAAGAACCTGATAAACAAAAATAACCCAAGCCTGAGCCACTTCAGCTGAAGTAGCTTGCAGCAATCAAATGCTGTCATCTTCAGTGTAAAGCAGAAAAAAACATAACTCTCTTAACTTCATATTAAATGCTCCATCACAAAGGGCAAATCATCCCCAACTTTCAAAGTGTACAAAGTTCACATGTTTGTGCAAGGCATAGCATTGCATGACTACCACACCGGTTCACCAGCAGGATAAAACCACAATAAAAGTGCAGGCCTCTGTAATTCAGCTGATGCTAAGCATACGACTCAGGTCTCATGCAGAGTTTTTCCATCTGTAAATATCAAAAGCACTCTAGAAAGCAGTCACCATCTGTCCTGCTGTCCAACAGTTCTGCTGTTTCTACAGAGAAACTGAGGCACAGAGTCTGGCAACAGCCACAGCTAGAAATTGAACTGAAATTTTGCCGCCTTTGCCTGGGCTCACTTTTGCTAAAGTACCCTGAGACCACAGAGGAAGATTCAGCTAGAAGGTAGGATATGACAAACAGCCAAGCAGTAAAGAAATATGATTTTCTATCATAAGATATGGGGTCATTGAAAGACCCCACTGAAAGATCATCTAAATATAATTTATGCATAAAGAGTAATAATTAATGCTTATTAGGATGCAAAATTGTGCTTATTTGTCTGTCTCCCATCATAACTTCACTGTTTCATCTCCAATGTTATCCAGCTTTTTAAAGGGATCAGAGTTTCCATTAGAATTAATGGTAGCAAGATTAAAAGGCACACACTGGTAGGCAGTAATAAGTGAATTATTTGCAAATATTTGAACATAGTGAAATTAAACCTGCATTTTTGGCCCTACCTGGGAGAAAAGAGAACTGCTTTTATGAAGATTGATATTAAGTTCACAGAATATCAACAAATAATGCATCTTATATTGTGTCTTTTTTTTTTAATTGGTATAACAAGCTTCAAAGTAGCCTAGACTATGCCATCATCTTACAAAAAAGCTATTCTTTTTATATACTTAGTGTACCCTAAGAAAGCGAACAGGAGTTTTCCCATCGCTATTCAACTTAGTCAAATGCATTTTCCACTTTAGAATATTGAGCTCTCACTTTAAAATGTACTTCAGACCAAATAAAAGCTTGATCCAGATGACAGCGAAATTTCTATCGCATTATACAAATAAATATATACAGATTTTTTTAACTAAAATATTTTCTGATTTTTACTTAGCTACTCTGATCCACTGTGCTGAGACTGTAATAGGATGTCATGAGATGTTAAACATTTTAGGGACATAAGTAGTCAACTGCTACAAATAAAGTACGGATTTTGAAATGCCATCATAAAAAGGTAAAACCAAGATTAAAAAAAATCTTTATGCCATTTTACAGTGAGTTGACAACCTATCATCCAGTATTAGACAAAACAACTGAAATTAGTTCTGGCAGATTTGGGGCTAGCAGTTAAAAATAAAAAGAGCAAATGTAAAAGCATGAAAACTGTATTGCTATTATGCTTAAAGACAATAATAAATCTTTAAAGGTGCCAATGATTGCTTTGGATACTACAAACAACTGCTGCCAATCAACGCTAAAAAATGTAATGCACAGTAGTCTGAGTATCCTAACTCAAGGCAAACTCCACAGCACCAAAAGTAATATTGTCTGCCATAAACTACTCTTTTCATTAGGCAGCAATGAGAATTGACATCTCCATTTCACAGCAATTTTTGAACTGTGTGAGTAGATGGCAGAAATACACATTTTTTACAGTATAACTCTAATTTTACAGAAAACTTCTTTAAAGCCAATTACTCCACTCATGGATCTTGAAAGGAAGGCCTTAAATAAACATGTCGTGAGGCAAAACTGAGAGGCAGTATTGCTTTACACAAACAACAGCAATCACTTTTCTGCTAAAAGTATATTTTATATATACATATACTCACATATACCCACTATAGAGAAATGTGTGACTTACCTAACGGCGTATGTTGTAAGACATGGACCTTCAAGACAGTCAAAAGAATTCTCACCTCTACTTGACTGTGATCTTAATTTTCAAAGACTGTATTGCACAGCATTTATTAGAGCAGCATTCTTGGAGTTTTTAAACACTATTTATATTTGCATATGCTTTAGTTAAATCCCCTTGTACCTTGCAAGCCTCAAAGCCTCGATTCTATATTAATGAAATCTCGTCACTATTTTCTTGTTTCAATTCTTTTAAGGATTTCATTGCTGGGCCTTTCATATTCTTTCTTTTTTCTTTTCGCTTAATGCCTGTACTGACTCTGCAAGGCTTTGTAATCCGACAATAACAACCAGAAAACAGTGGTGTCTGATCCTATCTTTTGCTAGGCCACATTTAGCTTGCTCAGTTGAGGCTTTTTAATGAAGCCTCAACTAAAATCATGCACATGCTTTTAGTTATACTCTCTTCTTTAGTAATTCCCTGTGTGAAAATAGCAAGTAAAATATTAAATTGAGAAGTAACATGTGCTTGCCCCATCTAGCTGTGTTAGCAGCTGGTTTGGCAGTGGCTGACCTCACATGCCACATGAATGAAATCCACCTTGCCGCGGAGTGAGGGAGCAAGGCTCCCTCTGCACCCGCCACGCGTTGTGCTGCCTGCTCAGGAGGAGGAGGAGGCAAAAAAAGCCGGCAGGGCAGTTAAAAAAGCCAGGCAAAGGTAAAGCATAACTAGCTGGCATCCAACGGAGTAGCGTGAAAAACTGCTACAGCAGGCCTGGAAAAGGTCCGTTAAGTGGGCTCAAGAGCCTAAATCATCCTCATAGCACTGTGAAAGGACTTCCCGGCAGCCCCACCAGGGATTAGGAGAAAGAAAGGGGAAGAAGGGGAAAAGACAGCCACCAGGGAAGGGCAGTGCTTTTCAGTTTCTTGTCCCTTGCCGGATTCTCAATACTTGGATTGTTTGATGTGTGTATGCGTGTGTGAATTTCACCCTATATATAACTTGGAATCTTATTAGATAACAACTCTGTGACACTGCAAATCCCATATTTCTCAGAATGCTATTTTTGAAGCAGAAACACACAACATATTTTGATCTCCCAAAAAAGTACAATAAAGATCCCCCTTCAAAATAAAGTAAGAAGTTAAAAATCAAATGCAAATGTAATAATTTACACATGGGCTTTCTATGATTCTATCAGATTATTTAAATTTTGGACTGTCTCTTTAATTTGAGGAACAGCTAAAAAGGCGACAGATGGCAGACAGAATTGACTTATGTCCTCTATTCTTTTACAGAAGAAGGGGGAGTGCAGAAAGTTTGATAAAGGCAGAAGCTACAGTATGCAGGCCTCACCATAACTATCTAATAGGTCTTTTGACTGATAGGTTCAGAATATTTAGTTTTTCTTCCACAGACATGCTTTGTAACAAACCAACAGTCCTGGAGGTTGCCATGGGTGACGAGAGTGCTGACATCCAGTCCCAACTACAAATAAGCACATGACAAATGGACCTAGAGCCCTTAGACAGCCCTGAACCTTGGTGACCCCCGAAAATGCCCAGCCTCCCAATGCCCATATCCAAAAAGCATTATGGAATATATTTTTTAAACTGAAAGCTTACAGTTAATTGAAAACACTGCCGTGCAACAGAAATGCTGAGGACAGCATGTAGAAGTAAAAATAAATCACAGAGCATTGTTATTTAATGCACTGTGACATCATTTCCTGAAATTAAACAGAGATGACACAGATTCAGACAGTCCCTAGCAAGGTTCGCTTCAAACAATTCACAGATGTTTTCCTCAAGCTAGGCGAAAACAATACGGAGCTTAAAACTCTCCCTCGCTCACTTGCTCGCTCGCTCGCTGCTTCTCTCTCCCCCTCTCTCCGTTTCTCTCCGCATTTTTTGCTAGTGCAAGGAGGCATGGCAGTTTTATAATACATGCGCTAGCAAAAATATTCTTTTTTTAATTTAATTACTCAGGCTGTTGTACTAAATAGATGGATCATTGTGTCACAAAAGCATCAATTTTTCAGAAGAAATAACAGATGTCTATGTAACAATGATTAGATTAACCACTCAGAGACAAAGCTAGCTTTTGAGGCCCACACACCCCATGACCCTGGGTTCCCTTTTCTGTAGGGGGTGGATGTAGAAATGTCAGATCTAATCTCAGATTCCATTTTTAAAACAAACAAAGCCCCACCCCCACCCCTTTTCAGCTCTTTTCTTTTAAGATTGCAGCAGTTAAAAGGTATATGAATGTGCAGTCCTTTACTAAACTTGAAGCTTTGAAACAAATTTCATCGCGGAGGACTGCAAGTTGTCAGGATTAAACTTTTGGGGTTGTGATCAGAAGTAACATTTTGACAGAAATTCCCGGTTTTGTTCTATGCTCGCTCTGCCCAGGCTGTTGCTCATGCCGCTGCGCTGCCTGCAGACGGGACAGGAGTGGGACGCTGGTGACGCTGGGCAGCACTACACCACCACCAGTGAGTACTAACGGCAGCTGCCTGCTCCCTCCCCACTAGGCTAGCGCTTCTGGTGAGCAACCAACGCAGCCTTCAGGTACCAAGATGCACAGCTCCATAATCCTAAGGACTACAGGACCACTGGGCACAGGAGGTCAACACTCAGATAGCATTTTTCTCAAGAACTTGGGTCAGGTCATTTAAACTTTGCTCACAAAATTTACCCAGCTGAAAAATAGGTGCAATTATATTTTGCAGAAGGGGATTCTAACTATGCATGTACAGTGCAGGAGGTCTGTCCCACACCAGTAAATAACTCATCACTTGGCTGCAAACTCAGTACGATAATCAGCACACAGTCAGCACTACCCTACAAAGCAGACCTGGAATAAGGCTCCTCCAGCTCTCTCACTACCTGATGCATGAAAGCGGAAACAGCAGCCGTGTGAACTCACACGCAGGTAGTTTTACAGGAGAATCAGAGGACATCATCCATCCCCCCAAGGTACTCTGGGTGCATATAACACATTACAGTTTGGTCCTACACGAACGCGACAATTCATCAGATACCTTTACATTCCCTTATTTCTTGAGTCTCCCAGCCTCCAGGTCACCATTTTAACTGGACCAAGGTCTGTTGAATTCTGGGATTTTTTTTAAAGTGCAGCAAAAACAGCTACAGAGGAATGCTTCTCCTGAAGCAGAACTCTGAGGAAAGCTGTTCCTCTACTGTTTTATAGAAAAGGAAGTCATTCAGCTTGGGGCGCAACAGCATTAGCCTGGAGTGCTAACCCTCCCTTAGGTATTAATCCTAAAATCAGGATGGGGAGGAGACATTTATGAATGTGGGATGGTTTCAACTGTTTTGCAAGTTTGCCCCAAAATGCTAGCATTGGCTTTGGCTGGAGACTTTCATCTCTACAATTAAGGCTAATGAATATATAAAATAGCTGCCTGTATAAAAGGCTTGGTGAGCCATTCATTAAAAGAAAAAAAGATACAGATACATTATATTATCAGATACACCCACATAAATCTAGAAAAAGAGATCTGTTTTGGTAAGATTATTGATATTATCCAGTCTGGCCACCCCAATACTGCAAGTTAGGAAAATTCATTCAGGTAAGTACAAAAACTGTGATTAAGTCATTTTAACATATTTTATCAGAACTTATTCTAGCTTGACACTGGGTAGATGAAACCAAAATCCACTCTACAAGACTGTGTAAACAGCAAGATTTTTAGCCAGGAGATTGTGGAAATCAGGCTAAAATGACACTGTTCAAACAAATTTTAGGAGACAGGACTTCAACTAGCAAAAAAGCAACTCAGCTCCACTGACTTCAGGGGAGCTATGCCGAATATCATCAACTGAGAGTCTGGCACAGTCATATAAAATGTTTAGTTTGCATGCTACCATTGGTATTTCTGGTTCTTTTAGTTAAAATATACATCTTCTTACAGACTGCAATAAAAGAAACAACCAAAATAGAATTTTAACAAAGGTTATCCCTCCAGATAAATGTCACAAAATAAATGCATCTCTGTTCTACCAGTTCTTTAAAGGAAGGGGAAAAACGTTCAAAGTGTAGTTCTTGATACACTGTGCTGCAGAAAGGGCTGAACTACCAGAGGTACAAGTCCATAGAATGGTATAATTACTTCCTTTATGACTCTGTTCTCTTCTGATTATGTACATATATTTTTAAAGGTCCTCTCCCCTTTGAAAGGGCACAGAGGTGGGGGAGTGTGGAGGGGCCAGGTTCTGTATAGTTGCAAGCAAGAAATCCTAATCTCAACGTTGGTGGAAGCTAGAGGTGTCTATACATTTGAGCACTTCCTGTTTTCATTTCATGATCAAATATGTTCTTTGCAGGGCAAATAGGGGAGCCCTTGAGAGAGGAAAGCAGAGATGTCTGAGAGGCTAATTGAGTGTACTAAGGGCTCCTTGGCATGGAGGAAAAGGAGTCTTCCAAAGCTATGAATAAACTCTCGGCTTAGGTCGAATTTCTTGCTGTTTCTTTTCTTTAACCACCTTTGAACTCAAATAAAAACAGCCTTAATGTCAGGTTTACCTTTCTGATGTCATAATCTTTATGTACTATTGAAAAGCTTATACTACCAGACTAGGATTTCCTCTACTTTCTTACACACTGGACATTATCCAGAAAAAGCATATACATTGCCAACCAATTCATCCCCAGATCTTTCATTTTCCGGTACTGTTGTAATTCCAAATGTAAGACAGAGCTCGATAACTAAACAAGAACATGACAGAAGCTCCTACTCCTTGCATTTGATTTCCAGCAACAAAACATGCATGCGTATTCTTTTTCTAATATAATTAAAGTTACTGCAAAATGGAAAAGATGATAGGAGACAGAAATGGTTTTGGAAGACACAGCCGGTCAGATATATTAATTCTACACCAGAGTTCAAGCACCTGTCTCTCCAAAAAAACTACTTAAGCAACTCAATTTTTAAATCTGTTACCTTAAGAATTTGTAAAATGATTGAAGATTGCATTCTAAAACAGCATTTTATTTAAAATCATAAATAAATACATCTAGGCAGAACTGAATTACTCTCTTTGAATCTGACAGTCTAAAGGAATTTCAAGCTTAATCAATACTGTAAGAGATGGCCTGCCACTGCTTCTTCTTCCAGGAAAAACAGAGGTTAATGATTTTTGTCATATTGAGACTAACAGCTAACAATTGCTACAGTTGGCCTTTAGTATTTTATTTGTCCTTTTGAGGTATTCAGAATAGGTGACAATGGCTTGCAGTTGAGAACATATGTAGAGAGACCCCTGTGGCTTATGGAAAAGTTGCTCCATGCTGGTTGGGTGTTTGAAAAAAAAATACAACCAGAGCTCTTTTATGTTCCTTTCCTTAATGAATGCATGAATGTCAAAATGTACCAATGGCCCATTCAGGGGGCAAAGCCTAAGCAGCTCCTTCTTTAAGAACACATCCTGAGATGTAAAATACATTTGCTTAACAAATTAAAATAATGAGATAATTCAATTAGTTTCTTTAAAAAAAAGAGAGAAAGAAAAAAGGGTACATCAGGGGATTATTGTAATACAAGAACAGGTCATACAGCACAAAGGAGGAACAAACCAATCTGAAATAAGGTTAGAGGAGTAATGAAGGAATGTACATTGAATCATGGACTGCCATTGTAAAGATATTTACTTGAAACAATAAAATTGTACATCACATATTCCCCCGTTCTGGCTCAGCCAGTGTTGCACTTTGAATGGACAAGCTAATTTGAGAAAAAGTGTGAGATCTTTGAAAGAAAGGAGTTCTCTTCCTTCTCTGCATGTGTTTATGGCAAGGATCTTTCTGAATTTACATTGCACTGGTCAGGGGTCTCCATTATCAGTTTTCAGGTCTGAGAATTACAGCACAGTAAATCTTTCAACACCTGCAAACTCATTAAAGCTTGGAAGGTAAAAGGTTTGGGGCTTTTTGGTGCTCATTTAATTTGATTTTTGCAAGGCCATCCTCACCAGAGATGGTGAATTTCCTCAATTCGTGTAGAATGAAGAGGGTCAGAAGGGAAGGGATAGAAACAAGGAAAAGGGATTTCAAAAAGCCGGAAGGATTTTCCTCAAGAGAAGTGAGAGGCAGTTGACTGTTTAATAAGCATGTGTTGAATGCTTTCAAGGAGCACACAAGAAAGAAAGGCAGGGAGAAAAACCAAGATATCACAAACTTCATAAAAGGAAACAGAGTTAACAGAGACATGTACAAAAGAAACCAGCTTATTTGTGGCCCTGCTTTTTTGCTGTCTCCCTGTGCTGCTCCTCTAAAGATACCCTACAGCTAAATGAAAAACCCTCCACTCTCACTCACTCGACTTCCAAATTAAAAACATTTTACAGGTTAGTAAATCTCCAGCTGAGGTGATGTAGCAAAGAACAGCTGTGAAGTAATTTTGATAATGATGAGAATAATAAGCACATGGCAAGGTTCAGGGCTTTGCTGTTGCAGCTTCAGTGCTCCTGAATAGATAAAAGTGATTAAATACTCCTGATTATCCCTGACCAATATGTAATGGATTTACAGCCCTTTCAATTAGTCAGTATTTGCTTAGGACTCATTATTTTGTCTTTGGTTAAGTAATCAGCCCAGAGACTCATGTTCTGTCTAATTCCTCTGAGCCAAGTGGGTACAGGGCACCTGACCTTTGAAATGGCCATAGCTGGGAGGCAAGAATAACCACTACTCCAGCAGAGACACTGGCTATTCCAGCTAATCCTGACCCCACAGGCCAGATCAATGCACCTTAGTTTGCTACTAATGTCCTTACATCAAAATGATGGTTTAGAAATGTGGATCTATTGCTCACCCCTTTAGCTGTGCTGCTAGCAGAGCAGTTCGATAGTCCTCATCAGAAATAAAATGGGTACCTTGTCCTCAAATCATGGCACTGTAACTAACATTAGCTACTGTGGAAATGTATAAAACTTTGGTAGAAGAAGAGGTAGTTGAAAACACTGTTACCGTTTTAAGCCTGATTAAGTGAAAAACAATTTTACAGTGAGAAGAAGAGGAAAATCAGTTGATAATTTTACCAGTTTCCATTATTTCCTACATGAAGTAAACTCCAAAGAGTGTTACTAGTTTTTCTGTAGAACGGTATTTTGATGCCTAAGTGAAGCTGTAACAGTCAACAGAACACCAACACATAAAACCAATTGCAAACAGGAGGATAAAGATAGACTGTTAGTAAAAGCATTGCTTTTTCACATATTTAATCTCTCTCCCCCAAATGTGAATATGGCTAGCTTTTAAGATAATGGACTTGGAGAGGATCTAAAAGGTGCTTATTTTCTCTGTTACACAATTGAAGAATTAGGGAACCTGTAAGCCTTCTACATTTCTCACCAAAAGTAACATATGACAAGTTTGCAAGCTGCTGCTTTGACTTCTCTTGCATCCCACAGTATATGTCAGAATACACAGATTGGGGTTCTCTCTTCCACCGAATACATATGAGGTTTGTGTAGACAGAGGCCAACAATAAAGAATCCATAAGGCAGAGCTTTATATATGCTAAAGCAAGAAAGCCTCTTTTTTATCTTTAGGAACATTTTGAATATTTCAAAGCAAAAAATGGTTACTTTATCTGTAGGTGTTGTTCCGTGATAAGACCTTGTACTCTCTCTCTCCCTCTCTCTCCCTCTCTCTCTATATAGGGTTTTTTTTCAGATTTGTCATGATTCCAAGAGCCAGGGAAAAAAAAAACTAGAAAAAAATGCAAGTGATAATTGAGCCTTAATAATCCTCCAGAAAATTATGGGGGCAATTGATTTCTAGTAACGATGAATAAACCTCATTAGGCACATGAATAGAAATCTATTTTGTTTTTGGGCACCACTTACTGTGAGATGCTGGAAAAGCCACGCTCTCATGATATTTGTTGCTACTTTGGGGAAAATGCCTCTTTTCTTCTGACGTTTTTTGTCCTTGTCTGGGTCATCATCATCCCCTGTACCAGGTGAGGCTACACTGTTGTCTAAACCATCTCCTATAGTAAAGAGAAAAACAGGAGGAAGGGGACATATAATAAACAAAGTATAGCAGCCAAAAGGTCACAATAATTTCCAAGATACTACTACAGTTTTATTTTGATTTGATAGAACATCAGGCACATACAGTGTCTCATTAAATACGAGTGCTGTTACGAATATGTAAAAATTAGAAGGCATGTCTCTCCAAATACTAATTTTGTGTCTCACACATGCATATATCATTAATTCAATTATAATTGTGTGCTTGACATCATGCAATAGCTCTTTGTCAATTATGGGATTCAATGTGGGAAAACCTGCCACAAGAAAACCCATTCACTGTAAATGCATGCCTACAACCATTCCGAATACATACTGTAAGTAATCAAGTTAAATGTTCTGTAGTCTATATATTCCAGGCCCTCTGCATAGGTGGTAGTAACTGTGTCACTCTTCAGTGCACATAACACACTGTCAGATGAGCCCCTCCCCATAACTATCACCTCCCAACACACATACATACACACGCACAAACACGTACACCTAGTGTGACGCTGCACATAGCATTTGCATGACATAAAAACTTCTACATCTCTGCATCAGTGATTATTATCATTAAAAAAAAAGATGCACATCAAGGTAGAGCTCTCACTTAATCAGAACTTTCCATCAACATCTTTCTCTTCTGTGCTTTTCCCTGGCATTAATTGTGCATTAGCAAAAATCGTTTACTTTTAACAGTCATAGTTATTTTTTCTTGCCCTCCAGCAAAAATGCCTTGAAAGCCTGCCTGGAGGGCATCTAAATTATGTATCTGAAAAACTCTTCTGGCAAGGCATTGCAGGACCCCTACTTTCTTAAAATTCATACGAGCACGTCTTCCTGTTTTTGGGAAGGCATCAATCAAGAGCAGCAATATATGCCATATTCCTACATTAATATTTGAACTAATAACTTTAAAAAAAGGAAAGAAACAAGATCCGACTTGTGGCATAATCAAATGCAAAATAAATGAAGAATACTGGGACAGCACTGAGACTTTATAGATTGCTGTGTTTTCCTTACACATCATTAGCCCGGAGCCACACGAAAGAGGAAAACAGAGAAGTGGAGAGTTTATGCTCCCTGCTGGTGTTTAAGAAGCCGAGGACCTGGAAGGACATCTGGGAATTGTGCTGAGACGGTGGTTTTTGTAATTTAAGAATAGACATTCATTAGCAGTAAATGCCATAAATCCCATGCTAAGTAAAAACCTTGTCCAAGAAAGCCTAAAACAATAAACTCTGTGCTCAGTGTAGCCTGAGCTAGACGCTCCATAGCTTCCTGAGGAATGCTATAGATCCACAAGCTAATTCCTATAGCCTTGTCTAGCTCTGTAGTGCTACTAAACCAAATACGTTGCTGCTACATACGGTCCATTTGCTTCAAAACTTGCATTTCAGCTCTATCTGCCCCTCCTGTGGCAGATCACCCTTCTTGCACTGCCTCCCCTCTGAAAAACCAACCCTCACGGACCAGAGAGACAGAAAAAGCCACAGCAAAGAGCTGGCAGATTAATTTTATTGACATTTCCATTTTCACTGCAATGTGATACCCTCCATCACATGGAAGAGATGACCCTCACTATTTACAGACTGACAGGCCACTTCATTACAACCACCCTGCCCCAAGGCAGAGCAGCTCCTTTCCATCTGCCCAAACACCAGAGCAAGACCCTTAAGTCACTGCTCTCTCCTTCTCTTGCCTTTTTTTTGTTTGTTTCTGTCAAAGTTAGGGAAAGGGGAGTCCAATCACAGCAAACTAATCAAAGAGATTATGGTAGCCCTATATACTGTAACCAACTGTTCACTGTTGTAAGATACTGGTTATTTAGAAAGCGCTCCTCTCCGTCACCCCCACCACCACATACTCCACCCCATCCCTCTCGCACATGCACGCGCACACGCACGCACACACACACACACACACACACACACACACTTTCCACTATGCCAAGGAACTGCTGCAAGGCAAATTCTTACAAACACTAATGGCTTCTGACTGCTCCTTGGCAACCCCAGCATTTTAACCTGGGTGGATATGCTCTCCAAAACACAGACACTGGAGCTATCTCATCAGCTGTTCATGTGACACAGATGGAGAGTGGCTATTAGGAGCCAGGCAATGGGCCTTGGGGATCTGAGGTGCTGTACTGTAGCCTCAGGCAATTTTGAAAAGCAGTACCCGGAGATGGGGGGAAAAAATCTGTACTGAAAGTGCAAGTTTGAAGTCAGTCAGTCTGTTTGTCTATCTATTGGGTGGATAAAGATATCTTTGTCTCTTTATGTAAAACCTATGTGTGTATGCACAGAATGCACGTAGCTATAAAACTTCCTTTCCACACCATCTTTTCTCACTACAGTAGCATTGGTTCACTCTATATATGGACAAATTCTTACTCTTCTGTATATAC
Source organism: Dromaius novaehollandiae (assembly GCF_036370855.1). Lineage (NCBI taxonomy): Eukaryota > Metazoa > Chordata > Aves > Casuariiformes > Dromaiidae > Dromaius > Dromaius novaehollandiae. The sequence goes on from NC_088102.1 coordinate 35,272,245, forward strand.
ATGGTCTCCTGTTTGTGAGTATGCTAAGCAGGACTCACCTAAATGCTGAAACAGCATTTAGACCTTTTGGAGAGGTTGTGAGTATCCTTGTTTTAAAAAGCTAATAGCAGCCCAGGAGATGAAAGTTTAGCTGAAGCTTCCATTGTCTTTCCACCTTAATCGGTGGTATAAATGGTAAGAGACAAATGTTTCCTTAATCAGTTCCGTAGCCTCATGAAAGGAAATTCAAATATCATACCTCCAAATTACCTCAGAACATAAATACACACTGTAAGACTTGTTGTTCACGATGAACTACAGGCCCAATCCTGTTAAGCTGTATTGTCACCTCTTCAATAACACTACAACTGCGCACATTAGGGGTACTGTTTCTAGCAGAAAGAAGTCAGAGAAGCTGCCCATAAATGACTTTTCCAAGACGGAATGATTTACTTAGCTATGGAGGGCCTGATCCTAACATTTTCTAAGTAAAACACAGGTTACTTTAAATGAAGAATAAAATCACCAGAGGTGAAATAAAATTAACAGACCTAAGAATTCACTCGACTTCAGATTGAATTAACTATATTTTTAACCACTGCAGGAAGGAAGGCAAATTTAAACCATTTGGGGCCTAGCATGACCATCACTACTAGTGGTTCCTTTTATGCAAACTGTTCACATGCTGATTTGGTAGGATTTGGTAAGAAGTGCAGAGTCAAGTCCTAACTTCTATGGAGATGGCAATTATTTGAGCACAGTTATCCCAAATTTATAGTGGGGAAATTAAGTCTAATTTTTGGCCCACTGACTTCCTCTTTCTCACAGCAGCAAAAAAATGAAGGCTGATTTTCTATTGCTTTGCACACTCTTGACTCATTTATTCTTGTGCAAAGAGTATAAGTGGTTGCAAAACCCTATCGTCACTCTAGGAAAGTGAGAATTCTTAAGTGGCGCTCTCTTTGTAGAGGTGTCAATGACTGCACAGGATCAAGCCAGTAGAGAATTAGGCATATTACCTAACTTTTTTAAGATCATGTCAATACCACATAATAGTCTCAATAGCCCCTATAAAAGCTGAAGAAAGTATACAAGAAAATATGCAAAGTAACCCACATGAAGTCCTTATAGGCTTTCTTTTCAAGGGGAAGGGGTTGTGGAGAAGATTGAAGATGCATGTCTTATTTACACAGCAGGAAGTTAGCCTTCCACACTAGCTCTGTGTGTAGACACTCTTAGCATGCACTGAGGATTTCTTCCTGTAAGGTAGATGATTTTCCCTTCAAAGCAAAGCGCATCACCTCTTATTTAAAACATACTGAACAAGTAGTTAGAGCAGGGTTTCCATTGCACTGGAATTTCAGTCTTAACCTACTGCAAACTAACTTCCATGGGTAAACAAGCCTGGTGATCTCAGCGTGCGTACAGCTACAGACTCTTCAGGAAATAGAGAATCCAATCCTACAGAAGGCCTGTCCAGTCCTATCAGTGACTTCCTCTTGGGAAGTCTTCCATATTGTCTGTGTTATTCCACCCCTCGTTCTTGGTTGTCTTCCTTACAGAGCAAAGAAGAGGTAGGAGATGAAGTTAGCGCTGCTTAGAAGCTGCTCAGATAGTCTTTTCATCATTTGTGAACAGGAGAGATGACAGATTCCCAGTCTAAGCAAAATGGTAACTGAAAAGGAGATCCCAGTCATGCCAAAGAGCAAAAGCCTGGTAACAGACCTGATTTGAACTCCAGAAATAGCTTCTATTACCATCATAACAAGTAGAGCAGAAAGAAAAGAGATTTCTGGAAAAATGCATTTTGAGACTCAGTGTTTGAATTTCTCTATCATCAGAGTTCCCCTACAGCTTTATAGCTTGCCATGCTAAAGGAAAAGAGAAAAGAGCAGGGATATCTAATGGGAAAAAACAGGCACTTCCCCATTGTACTAAAAAAGAATGCAACCAATTAAAAAAGCATGGATTCTGAAAAGGAAAGCTCCAATGCCCATCCTGGTTTTAAGTAAACTACTCTATGATCTTTTGGTCCAGTATTTTGATGGAGTGGAATATGTAGGTCTGCATGCAAAACATGGGACAATCTGTATGTATGCATATACTCGCAATCTCAGTTATTTGTTTGTGCTTATAATGTGCCCATCTGGAGACCTAAGTATTGTAAGCCATTATTAACAAGGAAGTTCAACCAAGTAATAAGATCAATAACACCACGACCACCAGAGAAAAACCTTTAAAATCTAACCAATTACCACTGCCAAAAAGCTGGAAAAAAAGAGAAGTGCTTGAGGATGTTTTGAAGGTGAGACAGTCTGTGCTGTAAGAAGGACTAATAGAGAGGGAAGGCCAGTTCCAGAATCAAAGACCTTTCAGGAGAACTCCTTATCTCCGCTCCATCCTGTTAAAATCATCAAGCGTTTAGCCTTACAGCTTCAGCAGATCACAGCTCTTTGAACGAAGCACTGGTTGTTTTGTTTTTTTTTTTTTTCCCGTCGTCTGAAGGACCAGGGTTCATGGAAGTTGACTTAGTCTCCTCACACCCCAGATGCAATACTTATCAACCCCAACATACTGCCAAGAGAAATTGCATTAGGCTAGATTGTGGATGGCAAACCTGGAACTCTGAAATGCGCAAACTGTTCAAGTGGGCATCCTAACTTAGAGCTGTGCCATCAGCAGCAGTGCCCTACCAGTAACTGTGCTGGTTACTCAATTACTTGACTGCCAGAGGAAAGCTGGCATCAGAAGCTGTTTAGGCGTGATGTAGGCATGCCAGGCTGACCTGCGTACTCATCTATCGCTTGTCCCCCACTTGGGGAGGTCCTCAGGTGAGCCACTGTGAGCAGCCCCCTGCAATCCCTCCCCTTTTGTGTCTCTGAGAGACCTGTCTCATGGTGCTGTGTCCTGCAAAGGTCTCTACGAGCATCTGGGAGAGAGAGAGAGAGAGAGAGAGGCTGGACACTTGCACTAGAAGGCAGAGGAAGACTTCTTACTAAAAAAAGATTTTATTCTCTGCCCTTTCTCCTAGCAGCAGGAAGGAGATAAAGCGCCAGCCTAATTTCTGCTGTTCTTTTGGAAGACCTTGGGCTTTCCATCAGTTCCTTTAGGCTGATAATGTAAGGATGATCATCTACAAATCTCACACAGTCTAGGCATTGACAATTTTTATAAAGTCAAATTGGAAGAGAAAGAAAGAACTTAAGCTGTCTATCAGACCTCACCTAAAAAGCTGTCTGCTCAATCTAATCATATTTTAATATAGTTTCTCAGTCAGTAGCAAGTCCCTATCACAGTCTGGCAATATGTGCTAAAGGCTGAAAGTGTTGTATAGTCTCTAGTATCTAAAGTGTATTTACAACAAGAGGGAGAATAAAAATTGTTCATTTTCTGTTTCTGGGTAGGTACCTTTCTATGTTCCTTAATGTGTCTTCTTTTGAAAAAAGCATGTACAAATATTTTATTATTTACTTGAAGGTAGGAATGGCATTCCAGATGTATTATTCTTTTATCTTTACATGCTGTAAAATTGTTGGTTTGAAACTTTGGAAATTATTTGCAGAACTGTAATGTTGCACATTGTCCTTTTTATTATTTTCCTCTCCAGAAATAAGAAAAAAGGCTGATTTCTTTGTGTGCCCTTTGTTGTCTGTTTTTAAAGCTCATGTTTATTTGTGAAGCGAACTGAGAGTTCTCAGAGATTAAATTCAAAAGCCAACATATGTTTTTCTAGCTTTTTTTAAAGAGAAAGCTAATAAACACTGCTTTACATTTTAAGCTCTTTTATATAGCCAGTAGGGTTGTGGTTTATACATTATAATTCAACATTTTTTCACATCAGGTGAAAATTGTTCCAATGAAGGCAAGGGGAAAAGTAAAGAAACCTGCTAATTACTGATCTCTCTTACATTCCTGCTGTGCTAAACTGTCCGGACATGTTGAAGTGAAATTTTTCTGCGATTTTCAAGTGACTAGTTCATGGCCCACTGCCGTGGAGTGCAGGAGAAGGGATGAAATGCTTTCGTTTACATGCAACATTTACTAACTGTGTGGGTTTTCCGACATTAAAGAGGGGACAGTGACCCATGCCACCTCTTTCACACTCAAAAGAGCACTGAAAAAACAGTCTTCATAGGCTTACCTCAGGCTTCTCTGGCCCTTAACACCCTCCCCCCAGGGTAGGAGCAGAAAGAGAAAAAAGAAGGGATTTTGTGCTCCTTTCTCTTCAACTTTTCAGGCGATATAAGCAGCATTTAGCAAATTCAGCCTCCAAATGGCTCCAAATGCTCTGAGCTGCAGGGGCTCATCCTTTGTTAGCCTCCCTCTATTTACACAGGATTTACGCAGGCTCTCCACTGAAGAGACCACATGTTTCTGACAGAAAGCACTTCCATTCACACTGCATCAGGCAACAGGATTGTAACCACTGCAGCTTCACGCTGACCTGAGATTAGGGATTTCAGCAACATTGAGATGGTAACAATCTGCTAACTAACGAAAATTATCCATGGAGGACTCTGCTGCCTACTCCAGTCAAAACTACCATGGCCAGATAGATTAGGTTGCTTAAAAGAACAATGAAGAACTAGCTACTATCAAGACTACGTATGTCCATCTACAAATATCGTACACTTACACAAAAATGTCAGAAGCAAAAAAAAGTCAGACTGCAGCTTGGATTAAAACAATTTCACCCACTGGCTGGAGACATAAAGTGTAAAAACAGACAGATGGACACATATGTAAATGTAGCTGCATTTGTTTCGCAGGAGCTGGCAAGTTAGTAATAACAGTGTAGTTTAATAATTTATTTTCCATGGTATTTTCACACTGGTTAACCGGACAGTGGCAACATCCACGTGGAACTTCGGGAACGGAATAATTCCTTCAATCTAATTACTACTGGGGCAAACAAACCAAACTATAACTAAAAGGCTTTTCTTGGATCTACCTGCAAGCAGTCAGTCCCGGAACCTGATATCAGTCTGGGAATTTTTTTTAATTTATTTTTTTACTGAGTTTGGTCAGTTAGGATTTCTGCACCAAGATTTTTTCCAGATTTAGTATTTGTATCAGGGTTTTTCAAAATGCATAATATACACACAAGCACAACAAATGTTTCTGGTAAAACCTTGTGCTTTTTGCTCAATAGCCTTTCATGGGGCAAACAAAAATTAGATGGGAACACAGCACCAGAAAGGACCACATAGATCCAATTTCTGAAGTGTTTTATTTCATCATGTTAATTCAGTGAATTACTTTGCTTCTGCAGCAAAGGACAAAACAATTTACTTTTGTAGTAGTAACTCATACATGCATCTGATAAGCACATAAAAAATGTACAGTATATTCTAAAGTTCTCCATAGTATATCATTATAAAGCTCTTCTGGGCACTCTAATGATTCATTTTTAGTGATCTCTCAAATGCCCTTATCCACAGTTAACACTCAGATTTTATTAAGGAAGAAAGCAGGGACAAATGTCCACTTAAGTCCCAGCTCTCAAATTCAACTCTGCTTGCACTGCACTACCTAAAGCTAAAGCTTTTTTAATGTTCTATTCACCTCCCCTGTGTGGCATTTCTGCTAACACAGAGTTCACAATCTTTCAGCCCCAAACACAGAAGGCTGCTATCTTCAAGTCATCCAAGGAATGTGCCAGATACTATCATCTCCCCTGCAATACAAAGAACCAGAAAGAGGCAGAGACCAAAAGAAGACTGTGCTGATCAGGTTACTGAAGTCCAGAAAGTCTTTCCCAGAATGCTAAATGTTAATCTTTGAACCAGCAAATGTTATAATTAAGATCCTTGTAGTTGGAGGAAATGCTAGCTTGAGAAGTCAAAGGTACAGCACTTGAAGTTGTACTTTTTTGCACGTTTATCCTAATCTCACACCCTCACGCTGGCATAACTGCCATCAAACACTTTGTTCTATTCAAGCAAAGCTATCATTAATGTCAGTGGCAGTTTTGCCTGGGTAAGGAGTGTAAGACCAGATCCTTGTCTTGTTCAAACAGAACTGCAAGCACTGCACAATTCCAGAAGAGACAGACTCATTAAAACTTGTGGTTTGTGCTGATTTATGATGCTCTTCTGTTTAAAAGTGAAACTCACTTTGTACCTCACTGGGAAAGTGTTCAATGCACTTGTTTCTACATGGTTTTAACTTGGTTTCCCCCCACCCCTCAGCACAAATTGTGAAATTTATGCATAGTTTTTGGCACATAGGCTGAAGGAAAGCATTATTAAATTAGGTTTAAGTATTTTGTCTGCTTCAGTAATTACAATCAACTATGAGTGTAAATAGCTGTTATCCTGTTTAAATTTTTCGTCATACTAAAAGCTGTCACACAAAATGTCCTTGTACTGCAGACTAAATGGAGTTCTTTTCAAATCTGTTTTTTACATATTTTTAGGAAAATATTTTTAGCATTCTCATAATAATTCTGTTAAGAATACCAGCTGCAAACTCAGAATCAACAAGTCATTAAAGAAATCGAGCAACCAAAAGACATTCCTTTTTTTTGCCTACAGCACATCTTCTTTAAGTCTGTTTTCTTTTTTAGTTCCCTATCTCTATTTACATTATTACTATTGCTGTAACTGGGATTTTGTTTTTAGTTTCCTCAATCAGCTTTACAGAAGTTGGTATGCATTAAAAAGCTATATTTGATTTTAAGTTTCATTTCTTATTTCTTATCCTGTTATTTTTTATTCTGTTACTTTTGTCATTAGAATAACAACAAAGAATGTGGGCAAAACAGCTAAGCTCAATTAAAATTCTTCCTGTGCTTGATGTTAGCTAATTAAGTTCAATATTATCTCATCAATATTTAACCTTTAACGTTTTGCAATTGCTTTTCATATATAGGGGTAACAGAATGTGGAGAATTTAACAAGTAGATGATGTCTAACATCCTGTACTGTTCTTCTTCATTAAAATGTTAATGTAGTTTCTTTAAGAATAAAATGGCATTTTTTTTGAAAAGGAAAATAACTTTCAGAGCATCTGAATTTATCTTGCAACTGTTGCTCAGTTACAAACTCTGAGGTATTTTAATGTCTTCCCTTAAACAACATGCAGTTGGACACAACTGCTTGTTTAGGAAACATCTCTTAAACTGGTGTCTAGTACAGCAAGAGTCAGTGTACTGTTCACATTATAAACCTCTCTTTTCAGAGCTATTTAGCTACAAAAAATGTACCAGATGAAATATTGTATAAGAGTACACATTCATAGCAATTTTTAATCTTTTCCAAAAAAAGTTAGGACTAGAAATGTAACATTTCCTGAAAGATGCTAACTTAAATGCTTCAGTTATTAAAAAGGACATTTGTTAGGCCACAAGTCCAGAATGCAAATTAGTCTATCTGAGGATTTATAACAAAAAATGGAGGGTGGCTGAATACTTTTAAAAAACAAAGATGCTTTAATAGAAAAGTGTAAAAATGAACCATAAAGCTTTTCCAGGTGATAAAATGTATACAAATGTGTATCTTACATAAAACACAAATAAGAGTATCATCTTGATATGCATTCACAGTACCCGAGCAGCATCAAAAAGATGCTTGCTGTGAATGCATAGTTAAAAAAAAACAAAACAAAACAACTCCAAACTTGGCAAATCTTACATACCATAAGAGCTCCAACACCTATGCACAGTAGGGTGGATTAACCCGCTGGGTGCTGCGGACATATATATGCACCTCCTCCTAAAGTGTTCATTTGGCTGGCAGTCTGGAAAATGCCAGAATGTGAAGGGTTACGTTGGAACACCGACAGTCTGCTTTTGTAGGTTTACGTTAAACCCCGTACTTTAAATATATTGTGCTGGGTACTTGGAAACATAACTAATACTGTTTATAAGTAGTATGCTATCTGGTACTAACGACAAAGGACTTGATCAAGCTCCCACTGACGTCGGTGAACACTGCTTCAGCTGACAAACATGTGCTTTGGATCTGCCCATACTTACTTTCAGTGAACGTTTTTCAGGGTTCTTCTCTCCCGAAAAGCCTGATTGCTAAAGTGTAAGCTATATACAGCTCCTCTGCAATAGGTATTGGATGCTTAAAAATGGCCTAAAACATTTCATCTTTTAAGTTCAGCAGACAGCTACAGATCATAGGAGCAAGCATTTAAGAATCTCAGCTGCGATGAAAGATATGTCTAAGAATATTCACATGCTTCAAACTGAAAAAGATGCAAGTATACAGACACGGGAATTCTGGTCAGAAAACTTTAGCTGCCTGACAAAAAGAGGTCTTTATGACTTTGCTAAGGATTACAACCGACTTCTTGCTTTCTCCCATCTTAGAGTTTTATTGCATTGCTTTGGGAAGATATGGTAATGACCAAGGGAAAAAGAAAGGGAGAGCCTGGCCTTCTCTCTCCGCACCTCAACTATCCCATAGGCTACTTTGGACCTGCTTTAAGTGATCAAATTAACTGACAGAGCAACGTGTAATTTTGTAGAAACATGGGAAACACTTTTTGACCAAATATTTCCATAAAATGGATTTAGAAAATAGGGAAGTATAACACACAGCAAAACCACAGGGTGCTGATTTGTTACACCATCTCCTTAAAAACTCACAGCACAAAACAAAGAAACACAGGTCCCCACTCTGAGATCTGATGATTAGCTTTTCTGTTCAGAAGCCTGTAACTTCATTTCAAGTCCTTCACTGTAGCATAAAGTGTTGCAAAAGACAAATACACATTGCCTGCAAAGTCATTCTAGGCTCATGTCACTGAGTTTTTCCTAGTGAAAAATGGGCTGGAGTCCAGAGCAGACCCATCAGGCCGCTCCTTCCTCCAGCGGAGATAGTGTTGGCTCTGTGTAAGGACCCCAAATGAAAAGCTAGGCAAGTTAAGAGACTTCTTTTTCTTCAGTTGCAAATGCGTAAAACTGTTTCCTCCCTGGACAGGGTGTTCACCTAACCCGTTACAGAACTGGCATGTGTGCCATAAGATCAAATCTAAGCCCCACCAATCAAGTAGCAGTCTAGGTTAAATACACTGATGCAGCAAATTTCCAGGTCTTGATCACGCTAGGCAGGGGAGTCATTCTTCTCAGTGATAAAGTCACTGAATGCACTCTTGAGGAGACAAAAAATTAAGAACCAGCTGACTTTGCACCATTTGAGTGAAGTATTCACTGCTGACCCAGAACAACAGAATTGCCATGTTCTGACACCAGCTAGGAATCACCGTAGAAGTGGTCATCTCTGATTCTTTACTATTCACAAGAGCAGTTTCTCAGTTGGTTAGTGTCATCAGCATGGAAACTACAGTGTTTAAACACATTATGTATTAGGAGAACCTTTGCACAGTCCCTCCACCCCTCTTCTTCTCCCCTCTCAAAAACCCTTCATAATTATTATGAAATGATGCCAACAAGAAGATTTCATAGTCGGAAAAAGCAAATCGGATTTCATCAATTAAGATTTGCCTCAAAGACATTAACCCTCCTTTGCAATTTTACAGTTAAGATATTTTTACGTACATTTTACTAAGTCAGCTTCTCAAACACATCAGTGATTTATGCAGCAACTAAGAATTGAGATACTAATAGTGTTGGAGCATTATCTAGTACAAGATATTCTATTTCCTTTTCTGCATTGGCTCACAAAGTGACCTTCAGCAGACTTTTGGGGATAAGGATTTTCAAAAGTGCTCAAATGAGTAAGGAACACAGCTCTCACTGAAAACTGCTTTAAGAGTAATACATCATATTCCCTTTGATTGCAGCTGGCAGTTGCTCTTAGATAAATGAATATGATACATTATTACTTTTAAAGTAAAACATGCCAATGCACTCCTGAGCTCATGTGAGGATTTCATTTTTTCAAATTTGAGTATGGTTATTGTTTCTGCTAGCTCTTCTTCATCCCAAAATGCCTATCTTAAAGAGTTAAAATGCCATAGAATATGCTTCTTTTACATCCTTAAGTATACTCAGAATGCAGTTTCTTGAAAATAAGTACTTGTGATCAAAATAGATGTGCAAGGACACCTTACTTCTTTTCTCCTTCAGATAAATATTTCCATTTACATTCTTAGGAGCAAATGCAAGTCTTGGTGCTACAAGATCAGGAAAGAGGTT